>NC_081525.1:5024876-5074876 GCF_030273125.1 Centropristis striata | reverse complement strand
GAATTCCCTTGCAAGGTTATAATAGTTTAGGATTTTTCATTAGTTTTAGTTTTAATTTTGTTGTGAATTTATGTTTTCAAATTCAGTTAGTTTTAATGAGTTTTTAGAGTGAGTTTACTAGTTTTAGTTTACTATTAAATTTTTTTGAAATGCTTTAGTTTTAGTTTAGTTTTTATGAGTTGTAGTTTTTTGTAATGGGGTATTTGTTGGGTGGGAGATTAAAAGAGGTCACAGTAAATTTTGCCTTTATTTCCTTTGTCTTCTCCATCTTCATTATGTATGAAAAAAGTTGACAAAGACGAAAATGAAGGACATTTTGCCGATAATTTTAGTTAATTTTGTAACCACACTATACAGTTTCAGTTAATTATCATTATCATGTAACCTTTAACCCTAAAACAAAGTCTGAAATCTCAAAAAAGCCTTTAAAGAAGTGAGGACCGGCCGAAATGTCCTCACTTTGCAAAAATGTCCTCACTCTGTTGGTTAAAAACATGTTGTGGTCCTCACTATGTAGCAAGTACAAGAACACACACACACACACACACACACACACACACACACACAAGGACTCTGTTAATTTCCAGGTGGGGTCTGCGTTCAGAAGGTCTAGTTCAAGACAAAAATCTGTTCCTTGTCCCTTTTTGACCTACACACACACACACACACCATCACCACACACAGACAGACACACACACACACACACACACACAAACACACACACACACACACTGGTGGGCTAAAGGCCTGTGGTCACTAATATCAGAGACAGTTGGTGTTTTTGCAGCACTTAGCGGCCCAGTATTCCCTTACCACAACAACATCCAATCACCTGCCAGCTCCTGACCTCTGACTTCTGCTGCAGAGCCGGCTATAGAGGGGGATAGAGGGGGATAGAGGGGGATAGAGGGGGATTGAGTGCATACCAGTGTGGGGTAGGGTGGTCCACAAGCCACGGAGTTGAAAGGCTTTGGTTTGCCTCCAGGCAGTGAGACCTCAACAAAGCCTGTAACCTGCCTGGCTGCTGCACACGAGTGATTAGAGGGAGAGAGCTGTTCATCGATACACTACATTAGGCGGGTACATGGATGACTATCTTTTCATTACTTATGTGGACAGATGAACCTCCCTGAGGGAATTCCCCTCCCTTTACTCCACCATCTCTGCATCTCGCTCTGCTCCTCATCATCCCATCTCACCCCTCCTCCTCCTCCTCCTCCTCTGATCTGAAACACATCCCACATCTTCCATCCATCAACCGTATCTCTTCTCTTGCTTGTCTGTCTCTCCTCCCACTTTAAGCCAAGACAGATTGGGAGTAAATCATATCTGAAATTAATTTTTGGCCTTTTATCAACCTGGTCTCACAGGAATCCATGAAATAGCCACGGATTCGCTTAACTCAAAATCCGTGGAATAGTCACGGATTTCGCTACAATGCAAGTTAATGACAGTCATATCCCGTGGCTATTCCATGGATATTTTTTCCAATTGGATTGTTCCAAGTCACATGACTTTTACGGTCCCGGCGGTCAGAACAAAAAACATGGCGGACAGTTCTCTCATTTTTAGTGAAAAATTTTGACTTAGTTTCTGCATAATAATGGGTTTTGATCACATTTCTAGTGAGAAATATATGTTTTATTTTCTAAATATTCACTCAGTGAATGTACATAATCACTTTCTATGTTGTCCGATTGCCCAAGAACATTTTTTAAACCAAGTCTAAACAGGGTCAAAGAGACAGACAACCATTCCTGCCCTCATGCACCTTTAGAGTCACCATTTAAACCTAAGCTGCATGTCTTTGGACTGTGAAGAGGGAACCCACGTTGACACGTGGAGACACATGCAAACTCCATCAAACCCTCTTTCCTTGGTGACTTAAAACAAATAAATGTGACCCAGTTCTTGCTCTTTCATAATTTGTTAATCTTCATCTTATCTATCCATCAACCTCTCCTCCTCTCAAACTTTCTGTTCTCCTTCCACCTCCACATTATATGCATCTATCTCTCCCCACTCCAGCCATTTAAAACAATAAGCTATGGAAGATGGCCAATTTATGTGATGGGACTTGTGCTGTAACCAATTACCATGAAATCAGCGTTTTTATTTCATTACTGATATACCCAAGGGCGCACATGTGCACACAACACACACTCTGGCCGTGTGTTTTTTACAAGTGCATCGGTTGGTAGGCATGTAAATTCATTAGCCACTAAACAGCACGGGATAACAGTGTTGTGTTGATGGGAAAAGGTAGCGCGGGGACTGTGTGTGTGTGTGTGTGTGTGTTTGTGTGTGTGTGTGTGTGTGTTTGTGTGTGTGTGTGTGTGTGTGTGTGTGTGTGTGTGTGTGTGATGGGAATCAAGCTCAGAGACCAGAGGGAAAACGATGATTGAATTCTGGACCATACTCATGACTCAGTACTTTATAGGGAGCATTGCTCCTTCTCAGAACCACTAAGTGGAGTGAATAAGTGTGTCTTAGTGTGTGTGTGTGTGTGTGTGTGTGTGTGTGTGTGTGTAAGTGTGTGTGCGTCTTCTTCTTGTGCGCACGTGGATTCACAGTGTTTACTTGCACTGATGCTTTATCAACCCTAAACGCACGTTTAACCATGTTCGGCACATTTCCTCCAACAATCGTTTAGGCTAAACCCTTTGCTATTTCCTGCCATATACAGGCAGATGTGAGGATGTGCCAGCACCATTGTAAAAGTGTTAGAAGGAAAGCCTTCACTTAATATTTCCAGTCACTCAGCAGAAAACAGCTCAAATAGAACCCTGCTATAAATTTTGGACAAATGAGCGAGACGAAAACATTCCCATTGTCTGAGACTTAGTCTGTCTGCAGACTAAGTGCTGCTACTGTCCTGGGTGGGTCTCTAGATCAGTAGTTCTCAACCTTGGGGTCCCGACCCCAATCGGGGTCGCGTGATGATTTCTGGGGGTCACCAAATCATTTTGGAAGTCAGCTCTGTCTCCACTGTGTTAAAGTGTTCATGTGTTTTAGTCTTTTTGGTAATTTCATGTCTTTTTTTTTTGGTAATTTTGTGTTTCTTTTAGTCGTTTTGTCTTTTTTTGGTCATTTTGTGTCTCTTTTGGTCATTTTGTGTCTTTTTTGGTCCTTTTGTTTGCGTTTTGGGTCATTTTGTGGGTTTTTTTTTGGTCATTTTGTGTCTTTTTTGGTCATTTTGTTTGCTTTTTTGGTTATTTTGTGTCTTTTTTTAGTAATTTTGTGTCTTTTTTTTAGTAATTTTGTGTCTTTTTTGGTCATTTTGTTTCTTTTTTGGGTCATTTTGTGTGATCTCTGCGTGTGAGATTCTGTCCAGTGAGCGGGGGTCGCGGACAACATGCATGTTAAATCGGGGGTCGCGACTCAAAAAGGTTGAGAACTACTGGTCTAAAAATTATGGAAGTATGCAAAACTGCAGCTGGTAAGCCTTTAGGTGGGTGCAACAATGATGATTGCCCGATGGCCTGGGGCCCGTAAAAAGTTACATAGGGCCAGTAAATACAGTCAGCCTGTTGACCTGATCAAACAAGGCTCGGTGACAACCTAGTATGTGGCTGCTCGCGTTTGGTCAATGCAATTTAGAAAATTTTGTGCAGTGCGTTACATAAATAGTTGTATAGAAATAGTGTCTATGATGCTTTTGTCCCAGTAATACAAACAAGTAATAATAAACTTAATAATATAATAAACCTTAGAGGAACAATAGCACTTTTGCACCAAAACAAGTGTGAAAATGACCTGACTAAAGTTCAATCAAGGACAATTCAAACTATTTACAGACTAAAAATCAAGCAGGTCAAACATTTGTGCGCCTTGAATTAGCTCCATTTCTAAATACTTGCGGGCTGTAAAGAAACAAAATAATGCTCCATAATTCCTGACAACGACTGATATATTTGAATCCAGGACATTATGTGCCTGTACCGGTATTTACTCTTTATACACTGTGTATCTGTTTTCATAGGACGAGAGAACGAGATTAGGCAGTCCTGCTGAGAGTTAATGTTAGGATTAGAGATCATAGAGTCTGTTTAAAACGTACAATGAAGTGTTTATGTGTGTGTTTAGGCGAGGGGAGGGAGGGGAGGGGGGAGCAGCTGTCTGACGGCCTCACTCGCTGGCACCATGGACACAGTCCAGTGTGTCACAGGGCTAACGGGGGCTAACTGGATATAAGAGGGAGGATTAAGCACCTGGACATCACACAGAGCAGCTAGTCCGCCTCAACATGAGATGGATGTCATCACCTGGATAACTGATGTATGGGGGCGAAGGGGAGGAGGAGAAACCACAGGGAGGGAAAGAGGAAGAGTAGTGGGATTGATGTCCAAGCCAAGCAGAGGAAGGCATGAGGAGGAGGAAGATAGTGTTGGAAGTAATAAACTCTGATCTACAGAGGTCCATCAATCAGCCAGACATAACACAGAACAGGAAGATCGTGTTGTACGAGAGGAGAGGAGAGGAGAGGAGAGGAGAGGAGAGGAGAGGAGAGGAGAGGAGAGGAGAGGAGAGGAGACCTTTGACCTTTAACAAACCCTTTATTGGTCCAGTATTATAATCACAAAATCAAATGAAAGGAAATTGGACATACGCCCTTATCACTCCACAAAAAAAAAAAAAAACAAAGTAAATAAAAAAACAATAAAATAAAATATATACATATATACACACTAGGGTTGTCCAAAGTATCAATACTAGCCAAGGAATGAACACTAAAGTTAAGTTATTTTTTTTATCAAGCTTACCTAATATTGTGCACAGCATACAACCTCAAATATTGTTCTAATTGTTATTGTTTATTGTATTTATTTATTTTTCGCACTACCTCAGACCTGAAGCTTGTTATCATAGATGCAGTTTCTTTGTGCACAACTGTTTTTTATGATAAATACTTAAGCTGTGGTTCTGTTAATTTTTACATGTTGCATTTTTCTTGTTAATAAAAATATTTCTGTTAAATTTTTTTTTTTTTTTTTTTTATCCTTGTGGTATTGAAAATGGTATCGAGTATCGAATATTTTCCTGAGTATCGGTATCGAGTTGAAAATTTTAGTATCGTGACAACCCTAATAAACACATATAGACACACACACACACACACACACACACACATATATATATATATATATATATATATATATATATATATATCATATATACATATATAGATGAGGAGAGGAGGAGAGGAGAGGAGAGGAGGAGAGGGAGGAATCCCCCCCTCATTGTCAGCAGGTTGCCATATCGTCGAGCTGAGGGTCACACCTTCCTGTCAGAGTCGAGGCCTCCGGTCAACCTCAGCAACCTGAGGTTCATCTCTGTCACTCACTGGAGTATCAGTGTCTGACCCTTCGGCCTGACCTACGGTGGCCCTGAGAGCTCACAGCGCTGCAACTTAAGAAAACACATGCAAATACAAAAAACACAAGCAAATTGAGCAAACATCTTCATCAATTTGACAACACGAGCACAGCATTAAGCTAACACGCTGCAAAGACCACAATACAACAGAAGTGTTTCCAGAGGACACTTAAAAGTGATGCACACACCTTGACACGTGATATTATCAAGTTGTTTCAAGATAATGATAATTTCATGTTATAACGTTATAACGATCAAAGCGTGCTAACGTTAGCCGGCGATTGATAGCATGTTAACGTTAGCCGGCGATCGATAGCATGTTAACGTTAGCCGGCGATCGATAGCATGTTAACGTTAGCCGGCGATTGATAGCATGTCAACGTTAGCAGGCGAGCAAGACCAAGACCAACTCAGTGCCGTTGAGTGAGACCAACTTAAATATGTATCATTTATTTATTTGATTTGTTTAACTGCAATGTGATTGATACGGGCTACCGGGCTAACGCTATATATCACGTTATGACATGAAAATATCATTATCATGAATAACGTGATAATTTCACGTTATAATATTATAACGTTATAACATTACAACGTAATTATCTTGAAATAACGTGATAATATCACAAGCGTGTCAAGACGTGTGCATCACTTTTAAGTGTCCTCTGGAAACACTTCTGTTCGGTTGTGGTCTTTGCAGCGTGTTTTCTAAATGCCGCGCTCGTGTTATCAGATTGATGAAGATGTTTTCTCAATTTCCTTGTGTTTTGTGTATTTGCATGTGTTTTCTTAAGTTGCAGCGCTGTGAGCTCTCAGGGCCACCGTACTGACCCCCTTTCTTTGACTTGTGTATTTAACAGCATCTTTGTGTTAAAAAGCATAAAAAACGGACGTACTTTGACACAGTGTTGCTTGAGCTAAGTGCTAACATGCTTGCAATATAAATACCAACATCATGATGTTAAGCAGGAATAATGTTTATATCATGTTCACTCTCACTTACATTTGGTCATAAGCACAAAACACAAAGTTGCACATTTAATTTTCTAGTAATAGGAGATTTTTTTGTATATGTTACCTTGGTTTTTGTATTATGTAAATAATCTCCATGGACTGAATAGACATGATAGAAATATAATTTTAAACAAGTGTAATGGTATATGAATCTCCAAGATGAACTGTTCTTGTGTGTTGAAATAAATAAAAAATATAAACTTCTAAAGTTCTTTCTCTGTACTATTATGTTGTGTACATGTCTGCAATGTTTGTAATTTACAATTCTGTATGTAGCACCTTTAGTACGATGCATTGGATTTAGCAAAGTCAGAAATATTATCAGTTTTAGCCACAAATCAAGTTCATACATAGTTTTTTTTTGCATGTCTGAATAAATGCAACACACATATTCTGAAATCTGAGGAGCTAATCCCATTTTAGCCTGTGAAATTGACTTAATCTTCAAAGAAAAGTTACAAGTAAAACAAAAACAACTAAACATGCAGCTGAGGCTAAAGGGAATAATAATAGTTTTGCAGGTGTTTGGCCATCAACCAAAGTATTGGTCAAATAAAAAAGCTTCACCAAAGCTAACACGATTATAGGAACCATGAACATGAACATCTGCACAATATTTCATGCCAATCCATCCAACAGTTGTTGAGATATTTCATTCAGGAGCAAAGTGGTGGGCCAACTGGCCAATGCAGTAACTATCGTGCTATCATGACGCAAAAACAATTTATATCTATTACATCTTTTTGTGTGTCAATTAAAATGGAACCATGACAGTAATTGGGGGGTTTAAGCAGAAAACCAAATAATCACCATGAAAGCACATAATGTACCAATAAGCAGTAAAATATGCAGTTTACAGACGGGATTGTTTAGAGATTTGAAGTGCACACACACAAACACATGTATAGTACTGTTTGTACAAAGGTGTGTAAGCATGCTTGGGCCTTTATCTGCGTGTCTCTGTGTCGGTATGTACGCTTGTCTCTCTGCCTGTTCTATTAAACTGCCAAGCCAGAACAAGCCAGGTGAGATGCAGAAAGTTATTTATGGTCTTGTTATTGGTATCTAACCGCTGAGTTGCTCAATATTAATAGCCGATGCTTCCCTTCGTAGATGCGTGTGAGCGAGCGGAGGGAACAGAATTTATTATGTCTCAGTCAAATGCAAAATGCACATCAATAAAAATCCATTCCAGGATTCATTTCTGTGCATGATGACACGGATATGAAACAACAGCGAGGTCAGATGTATGACAGCCTGCAGATCTGCTGGCTGGTTTAAAAAAGAAAAAAGAAACATGCAGCTATGTAAGCAATGCGTTTTCAAGACTTCCTTTCTGAATCAGTCTGGCTGCACGCGACGAAACAGGACGTTCTCTTTATTTGTTAAGTCAGGCAGAGAATAGACTCAAAACAGTACAGAAACTATGAAGTGCGTGCAAACCTGCTATTTCCATGTGTGTGCGCACTGGTGCATTGTGTGTTATCTTGTCTGTCTTATAGAACAGCTCAGCAACAAGCATGTGGATGTGTAGGTGGCACTGGATTAATCTCTTCTGCTCTCTGTGTGCATGCCGGCTTCTCACTTTTCGTGCAGCGTGGCAGCAGCAGAGAGGAGACGCCTCTGTAAATGTTTACTGTACGAGAGTTTGTTAAAGATGTGACTGGAGAGTGATAAACAGAAAACATCTGGACGCAGACCCAACATCTGCTGCCTTGAGGGAGGTGGACGGAGCGAGCAAGGCCACGGGAGGAACACTGAGGGGAAGGAAGAGAAGAGCGAAGGAAAACAAAACAGTGGAGGAAGAGAAAAGAGACAGCGTGAAGAAAAGTGGGAACAGAGAAAAAAAAGTCAACTGATGCTAATCCCTTCACAATAAGAGCTTTTAACTTAAATGGCTGCAGAGATGTTCCCTCTTATCCTCGCTCCATCTCGGGGTGTCTACCATCACAAGGGTGGGTGATGTAGAGGAGGGAAAACAAAGCCAACAAGGAGCAGATGTTCAAATACACACACACACACACACACACACATAAATACATGATACACACAGATACACACTGACACAAACACACACACTTGAAGTATAGTGCGTGTCCGACAATTGAGACCACATCCCTTTTAACCCTCGAGGAACCTCGGGGACCAAAAATGTACATTCTGTCTTTTTTATGTTTTTGATTCTCAATATATGGGTCAGTGTAAAGGCTAATTGTATTAAAGGCCATGTAGGAATAGTTTTTTATTATAATTTTTAAAATTCCATGATCCCGTCTTTTATAAGTTGTATACAATAGAAGACGCATACACTCACACTTTGACCCTTCGGGCCCAATTTGGTCCCATTGACTCCCATTATAAACACATATTTTTGATACACTGTAAACCTGACATAATATAATGCTTTTACCACAATATTTTTTTTATATCTATGGTTAGGTCGAAGCTGCCAAAAGGTTTGATGTGGTGAATGTGAAAAACATTTTTTAATATGACATTTTTATGACACTTTTATGAGAGGGACCATTTTGGGTCCCGAAGAGTCAAAGTGTTTTTTGAATAAACTCTCATAGCTCCAAAAATAATAATGCATAAAAATCAATATTGTTATCAATTATTGACCTAGTCAAGGCTGTAATAACCTCACCCCAAATATTCCACTTTGCACCTTATTTTTGAAAATATTGCATATTTGTTTGTGAAAATCAGGGTTTCTTATGACAAAAAGGGCACAAATACATAAAAATGAAAAAAAATAAAAATAATTATATATATATATATATATATATATATATATATATATATATATATATATATATATATATATAATCTATGGTTAGGTCAGAAGCTTCTAAAAGGTTTGATGTGGTGAAAGTGAATTAAAAATATATATATAACAGTTTTATGACACTTGTATGAGAGGGACCATTTCGGGTCCCGAAGAGTCAAAGTGTGTGTTAGTTTTAAAGAGGCCTTGAGGGTTAAGCACACACACAAACTCACACTGATGTCAAATTAAAAGGTTAAGGAACATAAAAGTTCCCTCCCATCAAGAGGGGACACTTTGCAATAAAGTAAAAGGGCAGTTCACCCCAGAAGCAAAAATAAATGTTATTTTTTTCTCTTTTACCTGTAATGCTATTTATCAATCTAGATTGCTTTGGTGTGAGATGCTGAGCACTGGAGATATTTGCCATAGGGATGCCTGCCTTCTCTCCAAGAAAATTAAACTACATGATCCTCATTCTTTCCAGAAATCATGACTTGGTTGCTCAAGATAATCCACAGAACTTGTTGCGAGCTGAAAAATTAGACGAAATTTTAGAAAAGAAGACATTTCTACGGCTGATATCTCCAACACTCACCAGCTCACACCAAAAACAATCTAGATGGAGAAATAATTTAGGGTCAAATTGTCCCTTTAACTTTTCTCCCAGTTGCTCTAATGTTTTTTGTTGCCTTCCTGAAATCCCACAACATGTGTACATGTGTGTGTGTTTCAATCTGATCCATAATCATCTGAGGAAGCAGCTGCATGGACCTGTGTGGGTTGGAAGAGGCGGGTTTCGTAGATAACCTCTGACTTCTCAGACAGGAAGCTTGGATAGAGCCTCAGGAAGTTGCTCTCAGGACCGACGTACAAAGCAGAGCTTGCATGCACAGCAGCAGGGAAAATAAACACAGCTTTCAGGTGCACACAAGCACAATGACTCGAGTGTATGCATCAGCGCCTTTTCCTTATTTCTTACAACGTGGCACGGTGCATGCAAAAGAAATTTCACTCAACAAGTTTGTGCATTGGGAATATGACAAAACAGCCACATAATAACATGCTGTGCTTTAAATACGTGTTAATGTAACAGCTTTTGCAGCACCTGACAAACAAAGTCATAAATCAATCAGTCAACAGGCCATCAAACTATTTGCTCTGTATGTTCCCAAACTCTTGAGCACTTCTCTATAAAAAACCCACCTCGGGCTAAAGGAGGAGAAACTGGCACTGCGCCTCCTTTTCAGTGCCTCTGCACAGAAAGGAAGCAGCTCAGAGAAGTTTCATTGTGAGTCCTTCCTGCTGCTCTTGAAAGGCAGAACTCATGCTCCACTGAGGCCTGTCCTCCATTTGTTTACATCAGTCACCTGCAGCACTGGATTCCCAATCTTTTTGGTCTGAAGTTCCAAACATAGGTCCAAATTGAATATTGGAATTTAAACTGCCAACAATTAGGTTGCAATTTAGGTCAACAATTGTCCTGCTACCACTACATGGAGTGAAGATGAATGTTTCAACTATCATATATGTATATATATATATATATATATATATATATATATGTGTGTGTGTGTGTGTGTGTATATATATATATATAAGTGTATATAAATGTGTGTGTGTTAAGTTAAGCTAAATATTGCAGCCATTTATCCAATACTTTAAGCTGATTATTTCAACTGTTTATTTATTACTTTAAGCTAAATTTTACCTGTTTATGCATTAATTTTAGCTAACAAGTATAACTGATTATCCAATACTTTAGGCTGACTATTTTAATGGTGTACTTGTAGCTAAATATTCCAACCGTCTACCATTACTTTAAGCCAATCATTTGAATTGTTTAGTTCACCAGTTTAGTACTTTTAGCCAACTATTTAAACCATCCATGACTATTAACTATTTCAGATATATGCATAACTTTAAGCTGAATTTTAACTGCTTATTCACTATTTTTAGACAGCATTTTATTATTGTTTTTTCCATTTATCAAATACTTTGAGCTAACTATTTTAACTGTTTATTCATTACTTTTCATTACTTTCAGCTCTTCATTGTAACGATCATGGTCATTTCTTTCAGCTACAACTTCAGTGCTTCCTTGTTAAGTAGTGCCCATGCACTTTTACATAACTGTACTGCATCAAGTAATGTCCAGGTGTTAAAGCTGACTTTACTGTATGTGTCTCTATTTTTTTTTAATGTTGTTGTTTTTAAATTAGTTGAGCTACTCTGCAATCTCTCCATGTAGGCTACTCCCTGGCACCAACAGAAGTCCATCTGTGGTACAAGTATCCCTGGTTGGAATGGCACTAATGGCACAGTCACAGCTGAGCAGCATGCTGGTAGAGTGGCACTCAAAATTGGCATTTGGCTGTGAAATTTCTCTGTGATGTTCTATTGTCTAAACAGGTTAGCCTCCTGGGTACGATGCATTCCTCACATGTTTTATGTTCTTCATGTGCAATATCTAAATGTCGCTGTCAACATATAATCCTTAACCCTCTGGAGTCAATGACATAGAAACTTCAGCAGCATGTTTCCCTGCTGTCAGCTGAACTCTAAAGTTTTTGCTTTTCCACAACTTTCCATGTCCAATTTAGTGTATCAACTCTTTTTCAGAAAAGGTTAAAAAAAAAAAAACACCTTAAAGTGTATTAACATGATTTTACTTTATTTGCAGAGATTTTTCTAATTTAGCTTTGTGCATTTAGCATTTGTAATGCAATCTTTTGTGTTTACTGTTTGTTTGTTTGTTTGTTTTTTTGTGTGTTTTTTGTAATTTTTGTGTTTTTTTTTCTGTATTTGTATTGTGTTTTGAGTGTGTTTGTATGTGTTTTCTGTAATTTTGTGTGTGTTTTTGGTTTGTTTTCCATGTTTTATGTGTTTTTGTGTGTTTTTTGTGTCCAAAATGTTGATCCAGTAAGTCAAAATGAAAAAATAATCAGGTCATATAGTTGAGGTTGTGCTGAAAACAATGATACCAACACGTCATGGTAAAAAAATTTAAGTGGTTTGTACAGGAAAAGGAGTCAATAACCGACAAAATAGCCCCAAACTCCAAAGGGTTAAGTAATGTGAATGCTTAGACTTCTAAGGATTAAAAACTAAGATGGTTGTAATATCTGCTATCATGTGTGTTGCTACAAAATAAAGCATGCTAATCAACAGAAACAGCAGGCCTGTAAGTATGTGACAGGGAGCTCTTTCGATCTGTGAATTTCACATTCTGGTTGAAAGAGAGAGGATGGAGCCATCTACGAGGCTTCGCTGGTTTCACTTCTCTGCTGTGCAAAACCACACATACAAATATGTCCCCTCACAAAACCACGTCGACAGACAGATGCACACACACACAAACACACACACACACACACACACACACGACCGAGGGCGGACGCACGTCAAAAGCAAACAGTGGAATCCTGCTCCCCTATAACGTCACACGCCCACCGCTACCCGGCATGGCACCCAGACAGACAAAGACAGCGGGGCGTTTGTGATGAGCTGAATGGAAGTGTGTGAGTGTCTGAGAGCTCCTACTTCGACTGACAGTGACGTCTGTCCGTTCTCTCCACCTCCATCTGTCTCTCCATTTCTCCGGCCCACACGCTAGACCAGGGGTGGGCTAATTCATTTCCCCAAGGGGCCAAATGACCAATCCCACGAAGGTTGCTCAATATTAATGTAATCGCTTTATAAAATACAGTTAATTATCTGGTTTTGAGCTGCTACTGATAAGAATACATGTTATGATAAGACTGTTTAATGTGGAGTAAACCAAATATAGCAGTAAAAAGTAGTAAATACTCCAATCACTATATCACTTTTCCATTTATTTTAAACACAATCGTAAATTACATTTAGCAAGGTTCCTATAGGTGTTTTTGTATTATATTGCTTTTTTCCCCATTTTTGTAAATTTTCAAGGTGTTTTACAATGTTATGATGCGTTTATTTTGAAAAGGTGCCGTCCAGTGTGAAACAGGTGCTTTAATTTTGAAAGGTAGTGACAGGAAATAACTGGTAAAACGGTTAAATGTAATAACAAATGCGTCTTAATTGATATAAAGTTGATATAAAGTATGAAAAAGGCTTCTATAGTGGCTGGCGGACAGGACACAAGGTTTGTTAAAGTTAAAGTAAAGGTTAAAGTAGCTTGCTAAGCTAACTACTTAGCTAACTTCTTGGCTAAGTAGTTAGCTTAGCAAGCTACTTAGCCAAGTAGTTAGCTATGTAATAATACAAACACTTTTTTTCTTCATAAAGTATGAGAAGCAAAATGAAAATAATGATCTGTTGTTATCAAAAACAAGATGTTTAAAGAATATTTAGAATATTCAATCATAAAATAAGTTGATATCAAAAGATAGAGCACAGAAACACACATCAGCATTAAATAACATGGGGAATGAATGCGGGTCATTTTTGACCCATGTTGTGCATCAAAGGGTTAAATAATATATGTAACATTTACTAAGGGTCAAAATCACTTTTTTCAGTGTATATGAAAACATGGGAAAAGCAATAATAAAATGGGAGTCATTCAGTCCCAACATAATCACTCCCAGGCCCAGGGGAATCAGACACAGCTGTGTTATCATAGGTGTCTCTCCCCGGCCTGTCAAACACTCACACTCTGACACACACACATGCACAATGGGTAATTAGTGCCAGTTAGCCCACTCATTTATCGCTATTACGCCAAAACGACTTCCTCCGCTGCCTGTTTGAATGCACGTCAGTCTGGAAACGTCATTTAGAGATGTGGGCTTGACAGACTCGACACAATTAACCAATTAAAGCAAATTTATCAATCAGGTGCATTTCACTTACCGCTACCAGCTTTAATTTGTTCACAAATAAGAGCTGAGAAGCCCTGACAAACATAAATACAGCATTTATTTCAGACACCTGCAACGTTGACAGCTCGTTTTCGTCTGCACACAGTTTAACTCTATGGAGTCTTGGACTATTTTGTCCATTTTTGAATCCTTTTCATGTTTTTTTGTGTCTTTTTTGGTCATTTCGTGTCTGTTGTTGTGTCTTCTTTTAGTTATTTTGTGTCTTTTTTTGTCATTTTGTGTCTTTTTTGGTCATTTTGTGTCTGTTGTTGTGTCTTTTTTGTCATTTTGTCTCAATTTTTTGTCATTTTGTGTCTTCTGTGTCTTTTTTGGTCATTTTTATGTCTTTTTTCTAGTCATTTTGTCTCTTTTTTTAGTAATTTTGTGTCTTTTTTTGTCATTTTGTGTCTTTTTGTGTCTGTTGTTGTGTCTTTTTTGTCATTTTGTCTCAATTTTTTGTTATTTTGTGTCTTCTGTGTCTTTTTTGGTCATTTTGTCTCTTTTTTCTAGTCATTTTGTCTCTTTTTTTAGTAATTTTGTGTCTTTTTGTGTCTTTTTTGGTCATTTTTATGTCTTTTTTCTAGTCATTTTGTCTCTTTTTTTTTTGTCATTTTGTGTCTTTTTTGGTCATTTTTGTGTCTTATTTCGACATCATGAAGAAGTTGTGCTCCGGCCCTTTCGTGGACTCCAGAGGGTTAATAGAAAGCATGTGACATATACGGCGAAGACTGTGAGAATATTTGAAAGCAGATTAGATGTACACAACATACGACATGAGAGCAGATCTCTGCACTGCAAACACCTGAACAGAAACACAAGATTTATTCTCTGTAGTTTGTTTGGCATGAACACTTTGAGACAGACAGAGAGTCAGTGTGACAGCTGCATTAAGTCACTGGAGAAGTTGGCTATCAAATATCAGGTTTCAGGGTTTCAGAGCAGAGAATACTGCTCATTTTTTCACTATTTTTGATATATGATATACTATATTGAGTCCTTCCGGAGCACAGCGGGGGGGAGATGTGACAAAATGGCCATTTTTTTTTCATTTTCTGTTTGTCTTATTTCCCATCTTCCTATGTTAAAGGAGACATGGAAAATAAAAATGAGAAAAGACAATCAATTCATATTAAAAATACAACATGAAATCAAACTTGTTTTTTCCTTTTTTAATGTTTTGATTTACAAACGGATATGGATTGAACGGAAGATACACGGATTGTGTTTAATAACACATTTTTCTGTGGTGTGGAAAACTCAGATCACACATATATTTTTGCTTTACCCAGACTTTAAAGACAACCTTCTTGTTGTTTTAACACCTTTTTTTCACCCAGCGAAACAGAGAAACCATTTATCGCTCCTCTCTGCTTTAGCGTTCTTTTGATTACTGGACAAAAGATGAAAAAAATGGAGCCCCACTATAGTACAAAAACTCTTCTGCTTTATAGTTTTACTAGTGCTTAGAACATCCACATGGTGCCCTTTAATTAGTAAGATAAAGAGGTACTGATAAATGGTAGATTTTGGCAGTTAACTGTCAGTTTGCTGCAGATTCATAATTACTGTACAGATGTGAGAGGTTTCAATCTTCTTATCTAACTATTGCTCTCACTGTTTTTACAGTTGCAAATAGAAACATGCAGATACAGAGGCGTCAACGATGTCCTCAAAGACTATTGGGACCCCACACTGCAAAAAAGCCAACTTGTATTTTTTGGCCTAAAACAGTGATTTAAGTTGGTAAAACTTGTAAATATGAATTATTGACATTTAGGGCAATAATGTAAGTTAGCACAACAAAGGAAGCCAGTTGTCTGCTCGAAAACAAGTTTGTGAGTTGTTGTTACTTATATCTTTAAGTTGGGGTTCACAACAAGGGACAATAGTTCTGATAACTCTTATTTCTTTGTTATGAAATTCGGTCATTAGCGAAAGCTAGCAGCTAACTGATGCTAACGGCTAACTGATGCTAGCGGCTAACTGATGCTAGCGGCGCTGCTTGTTACAGCTACAAGAGTAGCCATTAGCGTATCAATGCTAACTCAAAATTGTGGTCGCAACATTAGCTGACATTTCATAGTGGCGTTACAATCGTGCCAATTCAGCACATTGCAGAAGTTGTCCAACTTAAAATTTTATCGAAGTTTGTTGCCTTGAAATTTTGAGTTCACCCAACTTTTCTTTTTTTGCAGTGCAGAAAAGTGAGCATGTTAGACCAAATATATGCAAAAGCCCAAGTAAAGTTGAAGACGTGTGATAAGTCTGCACAGTAACCGTTGCGTGCAGAGAACAGGGAGACGACCAGGGTTGTGCAGAACCACTGAGGAATCTGTGACCGAGGATTTTAATGGTTGTTGACCTGGATTCAAAAAGAAAAAGACACAAAAAGAGAGAAACAGAGATCTCTGGACATTCATTATTAAAGCAGTCTGCTAAAATGCATGACGACACCTGATATAAAGACCGAGGGAGCAGGAGAGGCGCTGAAGAAGAGAAAGAGACAATGAGAGGAGGAGAATGATGAATGATAGATTGATTGTAATTCAATTATTGTAAATATTGCTTTCTTTTATTGTTATTAGTTTTTCTTTTCTTTTAACCCTTTATCAGGCAAAGAACTATATTTGGTAACTTCAGGTAATATTTCAAGAAAAAAGTTGCAAATTCACTAGATTAAAGTGGCAAATCTACAAGAAAAAAAAGTGAAAAGAAAAAAGTGGAAAATAATACGAAAATAATATTTTGAGACAAAAGTTTACAAGATTAAAGTGGCAAATCTACGAGAAAAAAATGCGTAGATTTAGATAGATTAGAAAGTGGTGAATCTGGGAGAAAAAAGTTGCTTTTCCCCCACTTTTTTCTTGTAAATCTGCGAATTTTTTCGTGCAGATATGCCACTTTAAATCTCTTAAATCTGCAACTTTTTTTCTTGTAGATTTGCCACTTTAATCTAGTAAATTTGCAACTTTTTTCTCAAAATATTACCTGAAGTTACCAAATATAGTTCTTTGCCTGATAAAGGGTTAAAAGGAATGATAGAATTATAATAATTTATTGTAAATATTGCTTTCCTTACTGTTATCTTTTTTTTTCTGACGCTTGTTTTGGCAATATGTACAGTGTTACGTCATGCCAATAAAGCCAATTGAATTGAATTGAATTGAATTGAGAAACAAGATAGTGGGTCACCTCAGGTAACCGGGGATGACCGAACCCTGGACATTATGTGCTGTCTGTTAGTATTATTAGTAGTGTTGGTATTGGTTTTGGTTGTAGTTGTAATATTATTGTTGTGTACTTTAATTTCTATTACTGAAGATTCCTTATTCATCATAACAAGAGATGTTAACAATGATCGAACAATATGAGTCATTCTCACACTTTCTTGACATCGAGTCATGACTGTTTGCTCTTTAATGCTGTGAATTTCAAGGTTATATATGAACTTTATTACAGGCTCTAGACCCAATAGCAAGACATACAACATACAAAAAACAACAGTTACATAAACACATACAAACATACTCTTATTCATGAGAGTTTTAAAAGGCACCCATACCAATGTTTCCACAGATATGATTGATATCTGACCGAACTGCACCTGGGACTTATGAGCATCATTATAATACAGTTTTGTGACTCATCAAGTCATAAATTTAAACATCAGGTTCCTCCAGAGAGCCTGTAAAGTGCTTAGCCCTGAGTCACAAAAGAGCTTACTAGCACTGCTACTCCTGGGCTTTTTCACTAGTATCCTCAGACAGTCATTGTATGCTACCTGAAGTTTTTGCAGGGTCTCCTTTTTGTTTGCTCTTTAATGTTGTGCATTTCAAGGTTATAATAGTTTTGGATTTTTCATTAGTTTTAGTTTCAATTTCGTTGTGAATTTTTGTTTTCAAATTCAGATAGACACACTCAGCGGCGGAGACATAGAAACACTGGATTATGTATGAAAAAAGTTGACAAAGACGAAAACGAAGGACATTTTTTACTTAGTTTAAGTTAGTTTTGTAACCACATAATACAGTTTCAGTTAGTTATCGTTTTGTTTTTTTTAAAACTCTCGCTTTTATTTTTATTTCAGTTAAAGAAAATGTTTTTTCAGTTCTAGTTTTCGTTATTTCGTTAGTTTTCGTTAACTATAATACATTAATACAACAGTTGCCCGTGTGTCACGTGGAAGTGATAACTTGATTATTTCTCTGCTGGACAGCAGACAACATGGTTGCCAGTGTCAATAACAGCTCCCTGGTAGTGGAGAAAAGGAGGTATAGTCTTGAGAACATGTGTTCATATTTTAATGCATATCAGCAGAGTTTCTACAGCTGCTTGTAATCTCTTTGACACAGGTGAAGGATCAAAGTGTTCCTCAAGGATACTTTATTTCAGGGAGTAGCAGGTATAAAACCCTGATGCCTTTCAGGGTGGCCTGTCTCGTCACCATCTCAGCTGCACAAAGACATGCAGAGCGGTTTTGGGAGGAAGTTGTCTTGAGAATTCCACAAAACCCACAGGGAACTAAAGAAGTGCACATCAACTTCCCAGAGAGGTTGTTCATCAAGCCTGCATACCTAATTCAAACATACAAATATATCTGGGCCTTCAGGCCGGACCACCTGACCTTCAGCACCATAGTAATGGTCTGCCTGATGGAGCCAAAACACACAGCCTGAGCAGTCCCGTGGGCCAGTCTGTGCTTTCTCAAACATACACACACACATATGTGCACAGGGTTATACAAACACACACATACAAGCACACTAATGCATGTATATACACACATACACAACACACACAGTCTCGTATGTGATAAGAGCCATAGCCCTTAACCTTCTGAGATAGAGGCAGGACTTTGAGTGCAGACAGGATTCCAACCGTTCACTCAGTCACTCGTGTGTGTTTGCATGTGAAACACAGAGTGCATGTGAGTTTATGTGCATGCACCACCGTCAGTTTCGGCTGAGAGTTTTTTTTTTCTATTCCTCTCTGACAAACCAGTCTGACTGCACTCAAACACACACACACACACACACACACACACACACACACACACATGCAAGTGTGCTAAAGTCGAGAAGTGATTTGGGTGGATTTCTCACGGCCAGAGTGCCCCGAGCTACACTGAGTAAATACAGATTAATGATTGGCTGAGAGGGCGGAAGTGCATTCCACAGAGTTAGCCACTGATGGCAGCCACCTCAAACTCAAATAATGTGAATACACACACATTCTGCATGCTGCCAGATCACTATCTCTTCTACGAAATTAGTACCAAATTAGAAGATGGAAATGAATCACTCCCATTGTAACTCCTACTGATTTAGGCGAATATAAAGGTCACCTGCACACATACAGTAAAACACAAAGGGCACGTTAAATTACTAGAATAGTAAGATTAGACAGAAACACTGATAGCAAATCAGACACTGCATACCAGCATTAATCTCATAAATTCTGCACTCTGAGTGGTTACAGGCATGTATGGTTTCCTGGTTGTCAGGAGCACCCCTGGCCTTCACCTGCAAAATATCACAGGGGCAAATAACAAAGAGACACAAAATGACTACAGAAAGACCCAAAATAACTACAATGAGACATACAACAACTAGAAATAGACACAAAACAACTACAAAGAGACCCAAAACAACTACTAATACACACAAAATTACTACAAAGCGACACAAGCAACTCTAAAGAGACCTAAAGAGACAAAAATACTACTACAAAGAGACACAAAATGAAAAAAAGGGCATAAGACAACCAAAAAGTGGCACCCAATGACCACAAATAGACACAAAATAACTCTAAAGGGACAAAAACAACCACCAAGAGAAAAAAAATGGACACTAAACCATAACAAAGAGACACAAAACAACTACAAAGAGAGACAAAATGGAAAAAAAGGGCATAAGACAACCTAAAAGTGGCACCCAATGACCACAAATAGACACACAACAACTTCAAAGAGACACAAAATAACTCTAAAGGGACAAAAACAACCACAAAGAGAAAAAAAATGGACACTAAACCATAACAAAGAGACACAAAACAACTACAAAGACATGCAAAACAACAAAGAAAAGAGACAAAAGCATCAAAAATTTTCGTACGAACGTAAGTTTGCATGTCTGTGCTCAGAGTTTTAGGAAGCTAAACACTAAACCATAACAAAGAGACACAAAACAACTACAAAGAGACCCAAAACAACTACTAATACACACAAAATTACTACAAAGCGACACAAACTATTCTAAAGAGACAAAAATACTACTACAAAGAGACACAAAATGGAAAAAAAGGGCACAAGACAACCAAAAAGTGGCACCCAATGACCACAAATAGACACACAACAACTTCAAAGAGACACAAAATAACTCTAAAGGGACAAAAACAACCACCAAGAGAAAAAAATGGACACTAAACCATAACAAAGACATGCAAAATTACAAAGAAAAGAGAAAAAAGCATCAAAAATTTTCGTACGAACGTAAGTTTGCATGTCTGTGCCCAGAGTTTTAGGAAGCTAAAGTGATCAATTGAGCAAAGCCATTTATTAATTAACAGTAATTTAATGTAAGAAAATAAATTAGCGGGCGGCCCGGGTTCGAATCCGACTCGGAGCCCTTTCCTGCATGTCTTCCCCTCTGTCTCCCCCTTTCACTCTGTTTCTCACTATCAATAAAGCCTTGAAAATGGCCAAAAAATATCTTTAAAAAAATAAATAAATAAATAAATAAATAAATTGTGCTTCATATTGCGGAGATATACGTCTACCTACATGCGTCACAGCATGGTGTAAAGCCCACAGATGGACTGTACGAGACAGACCAGATGAGCTGGATGCCTCTCAGAGCTCCTCTGCTCCTGGTTTCCATCAGCGTGCAGACTGCACATTGCAACAGCTACTGACTTTGTGTGTGTGTGTGTACACAGTATGTGTGTCTGCAAGCCTGCACGTAAATCCTTAGGCAGGCACATTCCCAGGGACTGCTTGTATATCACTTGTCAGAAGTTTAGGATTTCACGCTAAAAGAATTGATCGCATTTCAGCAGCCAAGTGATAACTCGGCCAAGTCATAACTTAATCTAATGATTAACTGAGGATCCACTGATCGCTGGTTGAGATTCACAAAGCGCACACAGGAAGGAGAACTTGAAATAAAATCGAAGCTGTATATCATCGAGGGGAAGTTCTTATCTGACACCTCTGTCTTATAGCTTTGAAACCACATTCTACTGGCTCACATTTATTTCAGTACTGCACTTCAGGACTCTGTCAGACACTGGCGGAAGACGTATTAACACCCTAAAAGTACCTATATATCATGTAAAAATAGGCAAAGAAAATTACAATTTTGGTTTTTTTTTTATTCTATTTCTTTTATTTATTTGCCATTTGTGAATAGACCACAGTCCAAACACATAGTATTTTTTGTGCAGGGCTCTCTCGTGGTCAACAAAGAAACTTAAATAAGGAGAATAACTATAAAAAATGAAAATATAAAAAAATGGAATAAGGCAGTCTAATAATAAGAAACATATAAACCTATAAGATATGGATGCACTGTACAGAAAGTTTGGTATGTGCAGACTCAGAGTAATAAATATATATTAATAAATAAATAAATACACTGGTTGTGGCAGAGGGAGATAATACAGTTTTTCTCAATTGCTAAAACACTAATTCCTGTTGTGTGAATCAGTTGCTCAGTTGTCTAAACTCATTCCCAGAATTGAACATCCTTTTGACAAAACCATAAACTATCTATATCTAGTATACATTATTTGCAGATCTCAGTCTCAGCTATGTTTCAATGCAGAGTAAACGCTGAATCCACTGAGTTGCGCAATCTATTTTCATTTTATTATTATATTTTTATTTATTTTTTTATGTATTTTTTTTACTTTTGAGATGCAAAATGCATGTGCTATACTTTAATGTGACCAATAAACTCCATGAGCTACATGCCTTGAACACTGTGTTTTCAATTTTTTTGGTGACGTGTATAATGACTGCTCAGCAGTTTTTCTATTTTGACCAATTAGTTCAAGATGTGACAACATTGTTTGGTTTTGAGAACAGGTGAAACTATTTTGAGGCGATGGGATGGTTTTGCTAAAAGAATCAGAGGTTTTGTGAGAAAAGAGTTTTGTGTTTAGAATTCTGAAAAAAAAAGGACAGGAGGATTCGAAAAATGTGTTTTAGCAATTGAGAAAAACTGTCATAGTTGAATATTGCACATGAACAGTGAGGTGAAGTATATATACTCACTGCAAAAATAGAAAAGTTGGGTGAACTCAAAATTTCAAGGCAACAAACTTCGATAAAATTTTAAGTTGGACAATTAAACTAAATATTTTGAGTTTTGTTTTTGAGTTTGCTCAACTCTGAATTCAGATTTTTGTCAACTCAACTGTAAATTGTACTAACTTATAATTTTACATTGTAATAACTTTTAATCCTTACTTCTGCTAACTTCTGCAATGTGCTGAATTGGCACGATTGTAACGCCGCTATCAAATGTCAGCTAATGTTGCGACCACAATTTTGAGTTAGCATTGATACGCTAATGGCTACTCTTGTAGCAGTAACAAGCAGCGCCGCTAGCATCAGTTAGCCGCTAGCGTCAGTTAGCCGCTAGCGTCAGTTAGCCGCTAGCTTTCGCTAATGACCAAATTTCAACACTTTCCTGCATTTCACAACAAAGAAATAAGAGTTATCAGAACTATTGTCCCTTGTTGTGAACCCCAACTTAAAGATATAAGTAACAACAACTCACAAACTTGTTTTTGAGCAGACAACTGGCTTCCTTTGTTGTGCTAACTTACATTATTGCCCTAAATATCAATCATTTATATTTCCAAGTTAAACCAACTTAAATCACTGTTTTAGGCCAAAAAATACAATTTGGCTTTTTTCAGTGCCAAAAACTAGTGCTAAACTAAGTGCCAGAGTATTTGCAGTACACCAGTGGAGTGGTAGTAATACTTTATTGGAGCACTAGGAAAACTGAAGTGAGCCGGTTATAATGACAAAGCACTTACTATTCCTGGTCCAGTTATAGTGTGTGTGTTCCTGCTGTGAGACAGAACCACTTGTCCCAACTACTGTTTTCAAGTTCATTTTACCAGGAGACAAAGAGTCCATTTATCTAGAGGGAGGCAGGAAGGAGGAGGAGGAGAGACAGTGAAGGGTGAGAGAGAGAGAGAGAGAGAGAGAGAGAGAGAGAGAGAGAGAGAGAGACGACTGACAGAAGAACTTTCCAAAACAGCAGATCCTGGAATGTTGGTGGAAGGTGCCACATAGCTCCAAATATTTGTTGCTCGGTTGGCAAAGCAACAGGACAACCAACACGTTTATTAGCTAATCCAGACAATGATACCAAAGAGAGCAGGGAAAGGAAACACTGAGGGTTCTGATATGGGGAAAAAGTATTTAGACAAGAAATGGGTTGAACAATAAAAAAGAAGGGGGAAAAAAACTGAGAATGAGAGTCATTGTTTCATTGTTGACTCTGTGTTGTGGGGTGGAGACACGTGCCAACACACACACACACACACACACACACACACACACACAGTCACTTAACTATGTATTGCTGCTTCCTCCCTAAGCCTCACCCAACCTAACGTCAAACAAACAAAACTACACACACACACACACACACACTCTATATATATAATATCCAGTATCTGATAATATTCACAGCTCAGCATATTTAAGCACCTTGGCAAGCAAACAAAGAGAAAATGAAACAAAGTGAAGAGTGCTTTTACTTTAACCACCTGACCTTCACATATAATCACACACACACACACACACATATATGTATGTACATGTATATATGTGTGTGTGTGTGTGTGTGTGTGTGTGTGTGTGTGTGTATATATATATATATATATGTGTGTGTGTGTGTGTGTGTGTGTGTGTGTGTGTGTGTATATATATATATATATATATATATATATATAAAGGAAAATGTATTTATTTATCATTTATTTTGGTATTTCTGCAGTTATATTTGCATTTATTTATACATTTTTGTGTATTTATTTACTTATTTCCATCTTGATTTTTACATTTCCACATGCAAATAATTTATTTATTTTTTTATTTATCTATTTATTTATTTATTTATTTATACTTCATTTACTTCATTTTTCATAACCAGCAGCTTTTGATGACTAATGGACACAATTTTTAGGTTGACACACCAGAAAGTGAGTGTCACACTATACCTGGAATTACAGTTCACCCGAGGGTCTGCATGACATTTTCCATGGTCTTTGTGCTGTATAAAGTGGTATAAAAACCCTCTTCTTCTTCCAACAGCCAGACAACCATCAAACTCTGCTCCCCCCCATACAACCATAACACCACTCAGTATTGATCTGTGATCAGGTTTCATGGCTGTCTCAGAGGATGATCCCTGTGTGCACATGCATGTGGCTCTGTTTTTACAGTTGCAAGTCTCTTGTTTCATAGGACTGCAGGTCTGCCAGATCAAGTTCAGTTATACTCATCATATATCCAATAAAACCTGAATATTTAGCAAAATATTCACCAGGCAGTGAGTCATGTTTTATTTGTAAAATCAGGTCAGAGAGAGACTCTGACCTCTATTAATGTTCTCTCTTCTACGAATGAAAACGAACAAACTTAGATTCTTCCTGCTTTCGGTCTCGCTCAACCACAGACTGAAACTGCTGCTCGACTTAAAACAATCGCTCAGTCCTGTCACTCCCCCCCCCCCTCTGAAAAGCCGGTCTAGAATAACCAACAAGTCCAAACACACACTGACAACCTCCCAGTCACACTTGCACACACAATCACAACACAAACAACACAAGAAATGCAGCCCTACACATACTAAAACAAACACACACACACACACACACACACACATGTACACATGCATGTCTACACACACACACACACATTCTTGTACTTCTATCTTTGTGGGGACCCTCATTGGAACAGTGAATTCCCTTCCAAAGTTATAATAGTTTTGGATTTTTCATTAGTTTTAGTTTTAATTTTGTTGTCAATTTTTGTTTTCACATCCAGTCAGTTTTAATGAGTTTTTAGAGTGAGTTTGCCAGTTTTAGTTTAGTATTTACTTTTTTGAAATGCTTTAGTTTTAGGTTTTTATAATGGGGTATTTGTTGGGTGGGAGATTAAAAGAGGTCACAGTAAATTTTGCCTTTATCTCCTTTGTCTGATCCATCTTCATTATGTATGAAAAAAGTTGACAAAGAGGAAAACGAAGGACATTTTCACTATAATTTTAGTTAGTTTTAGTTTGTTTTGTAACCACAAAATTTTCATTTTCTTTAAAACTCTCATTTTTATTTTTATTTCAGTTAGCGAAAATGTTTTTTCTATTCTAGTTTTCGTTATTTCGTTTTGTTTTCATTAACTATAATAACCTTGTTCCCTAGCCCCTTACGTTAACCCTAACATGAACCTAACTGTAACCTTTAACCCTAAAACAAAGTCTGAAATCTCAAAAAAGCCTTTAAAGAAGTGAGGACCGGCCGAAATGTCCTCACTTTCCAAAAATGTCCTCACTCTGTTGGTTAAAAACATGTTCCGGTCCTCACTATGTATGACGTACAAGAACATACACACACACCTCGGCGGCTGGTGAGGTCCCAGGCTTGCAGAGGTAAATGGAGTGGAACAGGTTAGTACTGCTGCCATACAGTGTCCCACCTGTACAAACACAGTGCATGATCACGGCTAAACATACACACGCACACACACGGACACACACAAATAGTCCTCCATCTGGATCGAGGCACTGGTGGGTTTTAATAGCTATCGATCATTCTCCCTGGTGACACACTCACACACTCACCTCCCTGTTAGGGGCTGAACAGAGCCAGCTGAGGACTCCTATAGGCCTCTGAGTGTGCACACACACACACACACACACACACACACACACACACACACAGGTTGCACATGTGCACACAACCTAATATGTGTCAAAAAGGCCATTTACTCTCCCTGCCTGTATGCAAGCGTGTGTGTGTGTGTGTGTGTGTGTGTGTCCTGCTGTGGCTCACTCTGCCTTTCTCTCTAGATGAGGTTATTTAATTTACATAATGAGGCCCAGACTCACTCTCATAGATTAAATTACTCTTTGACAACAAATAAAAGCGCATGCAGACAAGCAACCCCCCAAAAACATACAAACCCGTCTGTGTACCCCTTTAACTGAAGTTATTCTCTTGCTACTCTCTTAGCTGTGATAAAACAGCATCTGTAGCGTAAAAAAAAAAGTGAAAGAACCAGCAGTGTGCCCACTGTTACCCAATGATGTCACTGAACACTTGCCGGGTGAGTTACAATGTGCTGAAAGGGTCAAAATGAGGGAGAGCCAATCGATATTCCATATGATTCTGACCAATAAATCTAAGATGTGATTAGTCTGGGTAGTTAGGGGCGATTAATTGTCAAAGCTAATAAAGTCTTTTGTGGCTGACGGTGCCAGAGAGGCTGCTGGGAATCATGGTTCATTTTATGGGCAAATTAATTAAAACCGCGCCTGAAAAACCCTGTCGAAGACGGGCATCAAACACTCATTCTACACTTGGTGAAGGGCGTAACAATGAGACATCACTCAGGGAGATTCACTATGTGTGTATGTGTGTGTGTGTGTGTGTGTGTGTGTGGAGTAATCAAACACAATGATTCCTGCTTTTACACCACGTTGTAAATCCAGAAGGGAAAGAGGGACGTTTGTCATTTAGCTGCGTCTTTCCTTTTTCATTACAAAAATGGCTACTGCAGTATCTTGATAATGTGTGTGTGTGTGTGTGTGTGTGTGTGTGTGTGTGTGTGTGTGTAGGACACATAATTCAAGTGAGGATGATAAAAAAGGAGGCAATCAGGGAGAATGAAAGATGTGGTGTTGGATAAGGACGAAGAGGTAAAGAACAAAAGAAAAGTAATAAGGAGGAGTGGAAGAACAAGCTGCTTTGATAAAACAATGTATCATTGCTTTTGTCCTCGGGCTTTAATTAGTGACATAACAGACATTTATTTCTATGGAATGGCAGTACTTCTGGTTGAGAATATCTGATGCTGACAATTCACATTGATCGAAAATTTGATGCATAGATATACTGTAGGTTCTACATGCTTTGTGAAATCTCTAATATCTTATATCTATAAAAGCAGGAAGCGTCTGTGTGTGTGTGTGTATGTGTGTGCGTGTGTGTGTGTGTGTGTGTGTGTGTATGTGTGTGTGTGTGTGTGTGTGTCTGTCTGTGTGTCTGTGTGTGTGTGTGTGTCAGACTGACCTCAGATTTCGTATGCGGCATTGCACTGTTTCTGATCGGACGCCTTTTAGGGGAGCTCCGCCCCATTGTGTGATAGGCCTACACCTGGTCAGTAACACAATTCACTCTGGATTTCCACCCTGACTCATCTCATCTGGAAGTCTATGTAGCCTACCTATCTTTAGGAGTTTTAAAGTGGCTACAAGGTTCAATTTTCCAATAATATTCCAATAGTTTCCAGCGAATATCAATGTTCAATGTGTATGTCCTGGGTGGTGTGGTACCTTATGAAAAGTAAGTGTTTTATGGAGTTGCAGATGTTGTCGTGGTCTGCATAGCCAGAATATATGAAACACAATAGTTATCAATCAATCTACACATTCCACAACACAGCTAATAACCCTTACTCACATTATTCACATCCATCTGTTTGTGCTGCATGTAAACTTCTTCCCTCCTATATCTGTGTCTGTATATATGTCTAATCATGTTAGATGATTAAGTTTCTTTTTCTTAAAATAACTTTTTCTGTGTCTCTTTATATCTCAATGTACATCCATGTATTACCCAATATACACTTTGTATTTGGGGCGGCTGTGGCTCAGTTGGTAGAGTCGGTTGGCCCCCAACCGAAGGGTTGGTGGTTCGATCCCTGACCATCGTAGCCTACATGTCGAAGTATCCTTGAGCAAGATACTGAACCCCAAATTGCTCCCGATGTGCTGTGTTCATCGGTGTGTGAATGAATTCACAATGGTGGCAGGCGGCACTGTTTAGGGTAGCCTCTGCCACCAGTATGAATGTGTGTATGAATGGGTGAATGAACGCAGTCTGTAGTGTAAAGCGCTTTGAGTGGTCGAAAAGCGCTATATAAGTGCAGGTCCATTTATATTAACACTACTAGAGTATTACACCTCATTGTACATCCCACTTTCACACACAACCTCATTTGGCCATAATTGAAAAATCTACTTAATCTCCCACTATACGAATACATACTTCCTATGGGCACTGCACTAGTTTTTTAAATGTGTGCACTTTAAGAAAAGGCAGACCCAGAGTAGCTACAGATCTGAGTGTGTGTGAGCGTGCTTACAGGCCGGTCCAACACACAATTTACACTGTCGGCTGTTTTTCTCCTTCACATAACAGCTGAAACAACAATTGTTCCGACCATTGTGAGTGTGCACTGTCTCCAAAGCTTCAGCAGTCTGTCTCTCTGTCTTTCTCACCCTGCAAGTCTCAAGGGATATTGCGTTTGACGTAAAAGGCCCCACCTTTTTTATTTTCCTTTTTTATGTGTCATTGGCTTTACACTTGTCCTTCAGAGCTGTGCAGTGCTTTGGCCGGTGGTTTAACTTTTAATGATAGCAGCACAAACACAGAGAGCACTCTGAGATTTCACTGAAAAAGAACTGCTGAAACAATACAATAAGGCCACAGCCTGTTTCCATCACAGGGGAAATCCTGCTGCCTGGACAGCCACTGATAGGAGTAAGATGAGAGGGAGAGAGGAGGGAGAGAGAAAGAGGGGGAGAAATAGGGAGGAGAGAGGAGGGGAAAGATAAGAGAAAGGCAAAGAGTGTGGGGGACATTTGGGATCCAGTCCAGAGGGAAAAACAGTGCAGAGGTAACGTCAGGATAGAAGGAGTGAAAGAGAGTCAGGAGAGAGGGGGAGGTAATGAACAACACTGCAAAAAAAGAAAAAGTTGGTGAACTCAAAATTTCAAGCCAACAAACTTCGATAAAATTTTAAGTTGGACAATTAAACTACATATTTTAAGTTTTGTTTTTGAGTTTGCTCAACTCTGAATTCAGATTTTTGTCAACTCAACTGTAAGTTGTACTAACTTATAATTTTACATTGTAATAACTTTTAATCCTTACTTCTGCTAACTTCTGCAATGTGCTGAATTGGCACGATTGTAACGCCGCTATGAAATGTCAGCTAATGTTGCGACCACAATTTTGAGTTAGCATTGATACGCTAATGGCTACTCTTGTAGCTGTAACAAGCAGCGCCGCTAGCATCAGTTAGCCGCTAGCATCAGTTAGCCGCCAGCATCAGTTAGCTGCTAGCATCAGTTAGCCGCCAGCATCAGTTAGCCGCTAACATCAGTTAGCCGCTAGCATCAGTTAGCCGCTAGCATCAGTTAGCCGCTAGCTTCCGCTAATGACCGAATTTCACAACAAAGAAAAAAGAGTTATCAGAACTATTGTCCCTTGTTGTGAACCCCAACTTAAAGATATAAGTAACAACAACTCACAAACTTGTTTTTGAGCAGACAACTGGCTTCCTTTGTTGTGCTAACTTACATTATTGCCCTAAATGTCAATAATTTATATTTCCAAGTTTTACCAACTTAAATCACTGTTTTAGGCCAAAAAATACAAGTTGGCTTTTTTTGCAGTGAAGAAGCAGGGGTTGATGGGAGGAAAGAAAAGCTAGAGACTAGAAAACTCAGAAGGCCCGGGTCAGGTCAGGATGCACCTGAACAGGAACACAATACTTGGAAAAACATGCAGGTCTTTGTGAGTTTGTCTTCATTAGAAGTGTTGAAACTAAGCACATATGGAGAGAAAGGAATGTGGAATGTCATAATGACTTTAATCTAACATTATCATGAAGGGAACACGTCAACTTGTCCAAAACTTTGGTTTATGACCAAAATACCTGCAAAACATTACACTGTTTATTTGGGATTCATTATCATTGCAAACATCTGCTCAGCCACATCAGCAGTCTTTGGTATTCACCAAGTCATGCACATAAGAAACAGACACAGCTTCTTTTCCTTTTTTTTTAAATGCAGCATTAACAATATTTTTTTATCCCAGCTGCAGTTTGTTTTTTCCACAGTAGAAACCTCACTTCCCAAAGTCCTAAAAGAGCCAGCAGTTCCCTCCACCGACCAGTAATAATTCAATAAGAACACAAAGTTTCAAAAAAGTTTTCCTGTTTCAATGATGACAGTGAATCTACTGAAATCAGTCCAATAAGCTGCCTGCCCTGACCAGATATCATTTAAATAACACGGGTGATTACAAAATGGGTGATTACAAAAATACATATTAGAAATTATATATATATATGTAATATTGTTACAAAGCTTCCACTCTCCTCAATATAACATCTTTTACATGTGCTATATTGTTGTTGCTTCGAATTGGATTCAATATTTTGTCTTCAAATAGTCGTTTACATTGAGAATGTGTGAAATCTTAAAGGCCGTTTTCTAACCCTAACGCATAACCAGAGTGCAGTAATTACATTTTTGGGGTCAAAGATCAAATAAATCATCATTTAGCATAAAAACTACACCATCAGTACATGTAGAAATAAGTGTCATATCACTACCTACTTATAACCTATTTGGCTGGCCAGTTAAAAAACGTTTAAAAACTTTAAGGCAGTTTTTATCAGTTTTACCCTTTGCGTAGTTACTGCAGTTAGGCTTTGTAGGGCAGTATAGGCCTCTGCCTCTATCTTAATAGTAGTAGTAATAATAATAATAATAATAATGATAATAATACATTAGATTTATATATAGATGTTTTTTATACTCAAAGACGCTTAACAGTGAACAGCAACAACAAAACAAAAAGAGCAGCACAAAGATGAATTAGTGAATAAGCTGCATGTGACCACAAATGATCAAATGCCCAGCAGCAGGATATTCTAACCTCATGGTAAATGGTGACTTAAACAGTATGGTTCCTCCATGCTAATCCTGCCATGCATTCCTACACAGAAAATTACTTTGGCAAACTACCATGCTGTGGTTACCGCTTTTATAACTTTACGCATGGCGACCAGGGAAGAAAAGCAGACCCAATTCATTGAGTTTCTGCAGCCATATTGAAACATTTAAGGGTTCTGAATTAAACACTATTTCAAAGTATATAAAACAGAATTTACCAAGGTCTGACTTCTGCCATGGGATTTGACTCTGAAAAGAGCTTTAATTTGAACGAAATAATAACTTTAAATGACATCATGTGTTTTGCCCGAACTTAATTCGTCTATGTGGGACAATGGGTGAAGTCATTGACGAGGATCCCTGCTGTCAGGTGGGGGGCACTAGACCACCTACTTATCATTCTTTCATGTGCTTTAATTCACAAGAAATGCAGTCATGAATAGATGAATGAGCTAAAGTGGATAAATATTTCAGAAGGTGCCAGAGGAACACTGAGTGTAAACAAGCAACTTAACAATTTGTCCTTATTCTGCTTCCTCTTATTTCATTTTCCCCAGAGTCCTAGATAGAAAACCCACTCTCCTGCACAATATCATGTTTTTTACATGTTCTATATTGTTGTTGCTATGAATTAAATTCGATATTTTGTCTTCTTATAGTCATTCACGATGTAGGAAATCTTTAAAGGCCGTCTTCTCAAAAAGAGTTTTACTAACCCTGAGCCATAAATCTCAACTTCAGCTACATTCACCAAACTAACCAGTTTTATTCCTATTTATATATTCTGAAGGGTTTTTTTTACAGAGGGGTTTGCATTTATATCATTTATACCCTGATTTATGAAACATTTTCTTCTTAAAAACCTGACAAAAATTATGTTTTATGGCTTTTGGCAATATTTTTCTGATTTATGATATTATGAAAGCAGCTATCCCAGGTTCCATCTATAAAAAAAAACGTTGAATATAATATATCAACAAAATGAAGGAAATTTTCTATGTCCAATGTTCAGATTTATTTCCTGTAAATATTTACAAATCAGTGCATATGCAATGAGTCCCCCCCCCCCCCCCCCCCCCATTTGCATATCTAAACATAACATTTCAAAAAACTTGTGATGCAAAATGTTTTTGTCTTAATGTAAATTAACAAACTGGGGAAGTTAATGGTGATATCTATACGTTTTAAAAAATCACCCTATTCACCTGAATTACGCTATTCACCTGTAGTGTCCCCCCTCCCAACTAAAGAAACTCAGCACTTAAAGCATTTAAATCAAAAAAAGAAACTGCCCAAGTTCAGTTAAGCCAACCAGTTAGATCAGATTATCCATCCAACATTATTGATTGCCAAGGTTTGACATATACAACAGTACATAAAGACAACATTAGCAGCCATAAAAAGTCAGACTGTGGTGGTGTTTTATGATCCGGTTCATCCTCCTTAGGTGCCTCTCTGAGCCAGCCAGCGCCAGGGGACTGATTTACTTGTCACACAAGGGGGACATATTTAGACGTGCTGTGCTGGAGATAGCAGGCGGTAAAGCTGGCAGGGCAGAAAATGACCCAGACAGTGGGAGTGTGGAGGACTAGAGGGGAACACGTAAGACACTCCGGTTAACCTCCTGCCATTAAACCAGTTGTGATTTCTGACCAAGGGCCAGGGGACAATGGACTGCACTACACTAATTACACACCCTGACACAGATAATAGGAACTGCACTTGCTCTTTATGAGGACGAACAGACGTCTGTAGATCTATCTTTAACAATTTGTAGTTGTAGCAGAAATTAAAGGTCTTAAATGCAGCTTTTCAGAGCGGTAAAAGCAAAAAGGTCTCCTAATGACTGCGGGGAGGAACGACTGGTAAGTACCAAAGGAGGCCACATTAATCAACAAGATGGACTTGGCTTTACACTTCAGGTAAATAACAGAGCTTTAATGCATTTCTTATTCAAGTAATTATGTCTGTGTTTATTTTAACCTGCCCAGGTGTCAAATTTTAACTCACACTTAGTGTTTGTGCGCTATATAGGACAATTTATAGGGGGACCACCAACCAGAGACCACCATGATGTCCCAGACTGAGGCGCAAAATGACAGAACAAGACTTTCCACCATGAGCACACACACACACACACACACACACACACACACGGAAAAATGAATAATTTGTTTTCAAATAACAGTTTTCATACACTTTTTCCAAGTTATTTTAGCTCCCACCTTTCTCCAGTTCTTACCCGCAGACGTTAGAAAAAGGATTGCGTTGCATAGGGTATTTAGAATTTTTTCACGTCATATCATATAATGTTGCTTTTTTGAAGGAAAAAAACTTGATTTTGCAAAATAGAAGAGAACAATTTCCCATTACTGTATCATAAAATTGTATTTTTTAATGACAAACGTTTTGAACAGTATAATAGAATACAATTTATAGGAATTTTTATTTTACTGTATCACAACATTGCAGGTTTGAAGCCATATATGAATAGAATAGTAGAATAACGTGTAATTTTAATTTACTGTTGGTATATCAATGGATAGATTACTCATCAGGCCTCTGTGGCCCAAAGTGTCAGAGGCTCCCAGGCCTTAAACTACAAAGTGTCACTTGACAAATGCAATCAGCAAGACTCAAAATGACCTCAAAGAAGCATCAAATGGCTACAAAGAGACCAAAACAACTATGAAAAGGGTCAAAACCACCACTAACAGACACAACATGACTAGAAAGAGAAAATAAAGCGAGAAAGAGATGCAAAACAGCTGCAAAGAGACACAGAGCAACTATAAAATGACACTAAATAGCATTGAAAAAGGGGTCAAAAAGCCACACAGAAATACATAACTGCAAAAAGAAACAAAATATCCACAAATAGAAGCCAATGAAACCACGGAGATATGTGTAACAACTACAAACAAAAATCAAAGAGATGCTAAATGCTAAAAAGATGTCAAAGTCTCTATGTCTGTCCCCAGGGACCAATTGTCTCATAATCTGCCCATGGGTATATAGCTTTTATAAAACCAGATAATGTTTCATATATGCAGTAAGAGAGAAGAGGAAGTGTCATTTAATTTACTGTAAACATGAGCACGACTACAATAAAATAGATTTTAAGATTGAATTAATTTCATGAAATTCATCAGAGATCATTCAACTGTACTTTTATTAAAAGATTAAGGAAGTTAAAATACATTTCTACTTAATAGAAAGTGAAGGCTGATAAATAAAAGTCACAAAACAGACTGACAGACGTGTCATTAATTATTATTATTATTATTATTATTATTATTATTAAGTGTAAAAGGAACTAAATTAAATATGAAAGCTTGTGGTATGTATGTCAGATATTATTTTGCCATTAACTTACTGCATTTTTTCCTTTTTTTTCTGTCTATCTATCTTAGAAATCAGAAAGATCTTTATTGTCAGTATAATAAATAGTATACTACTATTAAATAAATGTACAGTAGAGCTGTTCAAATAATAATAATAATAATAATAATAATAACAATAATAACTATTTTTATAGCACCTTTCATACATAAACTGCAGCTCAAAGTGCTTCACAGCATGGCATTACAAACAAAACACAATAAATAAATGTAAATAAAAAAACAAATAAATAAAATAAAATAAAATAAACAAATAAAAATACATAGAGTAAAAGATACCATAGAATGGCAGAAAAATAAAAGTAGTAAAGACTTCATGCCTCCACTGCATCTTATTAGTGCTCATGAGTTGTTGCTTCAAATGAACACAGGCAGACCTGTCATTATTAAATTGTTATTATTATTATTATTATTATTATTATTATTATAAGTGTCAAAGAAACTAAATTCAATATGAAAGCTTGTGGTACGTATGTCAGATATTATTTTGCCATTAATTTCCTGCATTTTTTCCTTTTTTTTATGTCTATCTATTTTAGAAATCAGAAAGATCTGTATTGTCAGTATACTAAAGTTAAAAAAAAGTCATTTAAGGGCTTCTGCGAGGTTAAATCAAAGAGCCCTACATGTAGAAAAAAAGTTAAAGTAAATAGAAAGTGTTAAATAAATGTACAGTAGAGCCGTTTACCAAAACAATCTGTGCGGAGAGACACATGCAGCAGCTCCACTGGCTGTCCCGCCACTGACAGTAAAGCGGGTAACCAGATATTCAAAAACAATACGTCATCCCACAATGCCCCGCGCTTACGCTCTCCTTCACAGCATTACCGCATCCCACAATACACCGCGAGATTAAGAATCTTCTGGGTGGTCGTCTAGGCAACGCGCCTTATCGGAGGGCAGGGCCCCGCCCCCTCGACACGCCCACCAGCCAATGGGAGAGCCCCGTCATGACATCATGGCTATTTTTAGAGAGGCAGCGGCAGCAGATAAGGTTTGCCTCCACGCTGTACGGCTCAGAGTATACACACAGCCCGGCGGAGCAGACACCGCACAGCAGAGGAGTCTGTTCATTCACTGGATACTTTGTGAACTGTTACAAGTCCACCATCGCTGCTGACTTAAAGAAGTAAGTCTTGATTCCTGTCAAGCAGTTGGAAGTTTTTACCGGACAGAGAGGACGTTTGGAAACAAGGAAGAACCGAGAGAAAGAGGACAAAAAAGTTGTTTAAAAGACTTTGTAGCTACGTTGGTTTTTTCTTCCATGTATACCAAGATGGAAACTACTTTCTATGACGACTCACTCAACGCTTTCTCCCAGCAAGACAACGCCGGCTTCGGATACAGCAACCCCAAAGTGCTGAAACACAACATGACCCTGAACCTGACGGACCCGTCGGGCTCCCTGAAGCCTCACCTCCGCGCCAAAGCCAGCGACATCCTCACCTCTCCCGACGTGGGTTTGCTGAAGCTGGCCTCTCCGGAGCTGGAGCGGCTCATCATCCAGTCTAGTAACGGGCTCATCACCACCACGCCGACCCCGACCCAGTTCATGTGTCCGAAGAATGTCACCGACGAGCAGGAGGGCTTCGCCGAGGGGTTCGTCCGAGCCCTGGCGGAGCTCCACCACCAGCACATGCCGGGCACGACCAGTGTGAGCGTCACCTCGGCTCCTCAGAGTGTCAACACTGCCCTGCCGCCTGTGTCATCCGTTGCCGGCGCTACAGTTTACAACAACAACGCAACCATGCGCTCCGACTCGCCGGTTTACGAGGACTTGAACACTTTCCACCCGGCCATCAGCACCGTCTCTGCGCCCAGCTACACCACCTCAGCCCCGACTATGTCCTTCTCTGCTGCCCCGCCGCAGCTCCCCCTCTACGGGCAGCCATCCTCCGGCCAGCTCCCCCGGCTATCTGCGCTCAAAGAGGAGCCCCAAACCGTGCCTGAGATGCCGGGGGAGACGCCTCCTCTCTCCCCGATCGACATGGAGAGCCAGGAGCGCATCAAGGCCGAGAGAAAGCGGATGAGGAACCGCATCGCTGCCTCCAAGTGCCGGAAGAGGAAGCTGGAGCGCATCTCGAGGCTGGAGGATAAAGTGAAGAACCTCAAGTCCCAGAACTCGGAGCTCGCGTCCACCGCCAACATGTTGCGTGAACAGGTGGCCCAGCTGAAGCAGAAGGTGATGAACCACGTCAACAGCGGGTGCCAGCTCATGTTAACGCAGCAGCTCCAGACCTTCTGAGGCGGCGTCCCTGCAGAGAGAAACAGACTGTTAGTTGAACGAAACGGACGCATCCTGTGATAGTGAGTGGCTGTATCTCCCGAAAATCTTGAGGGGATTTGGGATGATGTGGCGCGACACTGGCAGGACCGGGGGCCGCACTAAAGTTCCTGAGTGCCACGCGTTCCCCCGGTGGCGCGTCCCAGAGAGGGGCTCGGGACAGTGACAGTAGCCGTGACCCAGAGGGGGGCATGGCACCTAGCAGGATACCTTTGTTTCTGTTTCGTGCTGTTATTTTTTACAGAACTGGACAGGACTGAAGTTTTCTTGATTTACACCCAGCTCTGCATGGACCTTATCATCACCATCAAAAGGAGAAATTCAGTATTAGGGGATTTAAGAACCTGCAATAGAGACTTTTCTTGCTGTAGCCATAATGGCCTCAAACATGGGCGTGTTGGCCAACTCTAAACGGCTGAAAAGTTGTAACAAAAGCTGCCTGACTTCTGAGTTACAGTACAATGTACTTTTTTTTCTTAATTGTAAGAAATTCAGCTAGAAAAGCTTCATGTTTTTTTCTAAAGTTGTTTAATGGGGTTTCACTCATTGTTATATGTATATAAGATCAACTTGGAGTACTTATGTTTACCATTTGTAATAAGAATACTGTATAATTTTTTATGTTTTGTTTTCTGAGCACTTCAGAAACTAATCAATATTTAAGAAAATAAACCAGATGAAATGAAGCAACATTGTGTTCTGTGTTCTTGTGTGACAGGAAAAAAGTGGGTGTGCCATGTCAGGAGCTCAAACAATAAAACATGTTGCAACATGTTGCAAGAGCTGCTAGTTCCAAGTACCTCAAGGTAAATTCCATTAGTGCTAGTATTGATCCAGGCTAAGTGATTGTGTTTCAGCTGACAGGCCGGGCTCACTTACTACTGATGGAGGCCAATCCTGCAAACTGGTCTTCAGATCCTTATGTTTCAGCACACACGAAGAGTATAAATATTATACAGCACCACATAGGTCTTAGCACTGTATGAAACTATAACATGTTGTAACTACTCCACTGTTACAGAGTTACAACAGGTTGAAGTATGCAATAAATGTCAGCTAAAGACATCCAAGTAGCACTGATTTAGCACACAAACAGGAAAATCACAAGCAATTGCACCATACAGTTATTTAACATGACTTCATGTCCTGTTGTGAATTAAGAAAGACCCAACATGTCGAAATAAATGGCAAGAAGGCTTTTAATTTATAGATATAGTCTTTATCATATATAATATTGAACATCAACACAATAAAACTTGAAAAGCTTTGGTTTTCTTGGTTGAGTATAGCATATTATCACCAATGCATATTCAGGGACTGACAGAAAACAAAGCTGTAAAACATTTGTTTACATTTGTTTATTTATTTGTTTATTTATTAAAGATCCCCATTAGCTGGTACCTTAGTAACCAGCTAGTCTTCCTGGGGTCCACAGGAACAGCACAGAATATACAGAAAAAACATATTCTCAATTTATCAAACATTTACAGGTAAGGTCAATCGCAATAAACCTAAAAAGGGTAAGAAAAGGAAAGGTAAGAACATCAGTACATTCAGTTTAAAAAACTAATTTATGGAGTAATAATAAAGATTGGGGTTGTGCACAACTGAAATAAAGGGAAATAACCTACTTTCCAAAGTAACAATGTAAGTCTCAGTCATGCATATACACTGATATAAGCAACTAAATGTGGCGGGACAGGGTCTGTTATGGCATTCGGTTATTATGTATAACACCATACGCGCCATTGCTTATAATGAACCACTAGAGGGCGACACAGACTGCCTAACCTCAACTGAAACATTGTACTTTCAGACTTCATGCCTCCACTGCATCTTGAAATGAACACAGACCTGTTATTATTTCAAGTGTCGCAGAAACTATTACAGGTTATGGCTTGAATGATATAGTGATAATATGTCTAATATTCTAATATTACTTTGCTATTACTTTCCTGCATATTTTTGTTTCTATCTATCTATCTATCTATCTATCTATCTATCTATCTATCCATCCATCCATCCATCCATCCATCCATCCATCCATCTATCTATCTATCTATCTATCTATCTATCTATCTATCTATCTATCTATCTATCTATCTTTCTGTCTGTCTGTCTGTCTGTCTGTCTGTCTGTCTGTCTCTCTATCTATCTATCTATCTATCTATCTATCTATCTGAATAATTTACAATCCAACCAATTAAATTACAAATGTATTCATAGTATTTATTCCTTATTATATATTCAATTGAATTATAAATCAATTAGCAAAGTTGATGGTCTGTGGATAGGTTTTTATTTTGATTTGATTTGATTGAAATAGATTATTAGTAATAGTAGTAGTAGTAGTAGTAGTAGTAGTGGTTGTAGTAATTGTAGTATTGTTATTGCTCATCTATTGTATCACATCGTATCATATTATATCATAGGACTATGGTAATTATATTGTGGATCTTTTTTCTGTCTAAATAAATAAATCAATTCGTTTTAAACCGTTCTGATTTCTCTTACTTGGGGCATTGTGACATCAGCCCGGAAAGTGGAGTCCTTCTCTGCCATATAAGGAGAGGGAGCGCTCGGAAGATCTACGTCACGAAGAAGGGGCGTGTCTTACGGGAAGTGACTCCACTCTGTAATCTCAGCATAATACGGTGAGCCCTGAGAAGTGATCCAAGGGGGACACTGGACTGGACCCAAGGGCAAATCAATGAAGAGGTTACAATGGCAACAAAACATGCCCCATAGGATATTAAATTAAAAAAAAGATACACATTATAACATGATATAAAACGGTATGAAACCCCAATACTTAAATCTGTAGATCTGAAGTTAATAAAGAGCCTGTCATCCTTATCAGAGTCAATCCTTATTGTACTTGAATACTTCTAATTGTCTCAAGGGTGGAAGAAGTAGCAATACTAGAGTGTAAAATCCTCTAATTACAAGTAAAATTCCCATTTTCTTCAGTTTTCTCATAAATACAATAGGTTTTTTAACCCCTTTAATTGCTTGTTTTATGCCTCTGTAAAGTCCTTTGGATGTCCTTGTGTATGAATGGGGCTATTCAAATAAATTTGCCTGGCTTTGCATTTAAAATAATACTCAAAACTACTATATATACTAAATAATAGGCCTAGATCAGAATGTATTGATGCATAGTAACCAGTAAAAAGAGCTGTTAAGAATGTATTAGATTTGCCTCAAACATGTGATGAGTTAGAAGTACAATAGCATAAAATTGTCCTTAAGTAACCTACAGTACTTGAGTAAATGTACTTAGTTACTTTCCACCACTTTCATTTTATACTATTATAATGCAACTTCTTCCACCACTGACTGTATGTGGCACATTTGACACAAATGAATAACTTTAAAGAAAAGTTTTGACTTGTGCTTAATGACAAATGGCACATGATCATTGTTAGAATAATTTGTTATTCTGTCTCTGTTGTCTGTCTCTGTGCGTGACGCAGGTCACTAAGGTCACTATCAAATGCATGCGTAGTTCACTGTGTGTGTGCCCTCTCTCTATGCATTTATATATTAATCATGCAATATGATTTTGATACAATGATTATGTTTGTGTGTTAATATTGGTTTAGAAACTGTGATTACTTTAAATACATATATTCCATTTGCTTAAACTGATTAAGATTCTATAATCACAAAGAATGTATATTTTATACTTGATAGCAGGTCAGCACATAGTGTGCCGGGCAGCAATCGACGATTGCAAAAGAAGATTGCTGCCCGGTGACATGACGTGTCCCTGTATTGATTAAATCTGACAAATCAGCGGATCCAGAAGGCGGCACTTCCTGGAAGAAATCTACCTTCATGTCTGAGTAAACAATTGTTAGGATAAATAATGGGTTCGAGGGAAAGGACGGGGTTCAGACTTCACGACCTGAAACCAGTCTGTGTGTATCAGGGACATGGAGAGTGGACCCAGAGATCTCTGTAAAATGCACATTTCTTGAGGTATTGTAATAAAATTATGTTAAACTGAGAACTTGGACGTCTCCTGCTCATCATTCCCCATCAAACGATCTGTGCAGAGAAATAGGTGAGGATTTTGGTGTTGTTGTCAGATAATTACATTTTTAAGGTTTCCTCAAGCGATTTCTCTAACATCAGCAAAATTAAGTTTTTACTTATTAGATATATCTCACTGACTTCTCATCTATAGACAAGAAGATGTGATTCAGATATTGTGCAGGATGGAGTTATCCAGGGAGTGCACTGTTTCCACACACACACACACACACACAGCTTAGTTTTTAATATTTATATTAAACTTATTAAGCTCAGAAGAAACAGTGTATTCCTATTTTCAGTTGCAAACTTTAAAAACAATGTACACATGGAAGGATTACTGAACAAGCCTGCTGCCCACAGGCCCAGGGGCCCAAAGTGTCAGGGCTCCCCTTCTGATCACCTACAAAATATAACCTGAAGAAACACAGAGACACACTTTACCAACCAGGAAAGACTCAAAATAACCACGAAGAGTCAAACAACAATCAAACAGTCACAGACACACAATGTTAGTTGGTCACATAATCTCACAAAGGGCAGGGTGAGCAGGACCTGTATGGATAAAGGCTTCTCTGTGTGTGTTTTGTTGCCATGCTGAGGTGTTTCACTTAGCAATAAGGTATAACACACACACACACACACACACAGCCAGAACGAAGAGAGTCATAACAAAGACTTGCTGCGTGTGGAAGCTTAAAATCTTCTATCTAAAATGTTGAATATACTCAAGGGGTTTGATGGCCAAGTGGCATCAACCGGCACCAACCCCTACGCTGTGGACGTGATCCGGGCAAAGAGAAGGGATCTGGTTCATGGGATCTCACATACTGAGGATCTACTGGATCTTCTTGTTACAGAGGGGGTCATGACAGCAGCCAAGAGATCAGTTGTCTTGACCATCAGGACACGCCAAGAACAAAACTCCAGGATCTTGGACTTCTTGGAGGCGAGAGGGGAACGGGCATGTCGGAAATTCTTCCATCCGTGTCTCCTGCTGTCAGAGCCAGACCTCTACCAGCAGATCAAGACCTATGTGGGCGCTGTGAACGAACGTATTCGAGACACAAAGAGACAGCTGATTGGATATTTGTTGGAGAGGGAACAGGACAGGATGGATGATAGATTTGTCACGCAGAAGACCTTATTTGCCACTAAAGGAAGGAATAAATCGAGCCCTGTAGAGGAATACAGAAGCACTGTTCCACTTTTAAAACCAGAAGAGCACAAACCAGCTCAAGTTAAAGCAGAAAATCTCACCAACATGATTGCTACAGACGGGGAGCTCGTACTGCTGGAGGAGCAGTCAGAAAACACAGATGTTAAGACTGTCAATCCGTCTGATGAATCTCTATTACTAGAAGCTGCTGAGTACGGTCACCTGTCCATCATTCAGCACTTGATTCATAAAGGAGCCAGACTGGACCTGCAGGATAATAAGGGCCACACAGCTCTGCACAGAGCAGCCAGCAACGGTAACACTGAGATCGCCAGGGCCCTCATAGAAGCCGGGGCCCCCATCTACACTCTGGACCTGCAAGACAAAACCCCCGTCCATCTCGCAGGAGAAAATGAGCACCTGAATTCTGTGGGAGTCTTTGTGAAGGAGGAGGCCAAGCAGGCTGAGAGCAACACACAGGACATGTTTCTCCACATGGCAGCGAGGGAAGATAACTGGAGGCTGGCTGAGTTGCTGCTGCAGAGCGGGGCTGCGGTCGATTCCAGAAACAAACATGAAAAAACAGCTCTCTTTTATGCAGTTTCCAGGAACAATGTCAAAACGGCAAATGTCCTTCTTAACGCAGGGGCTGAGGTTGACTGTGATGTCATAAATGAAGCCATTAAGCTCAATGAAGACTCAGTTCTCAACCTGCTGCTTGGTGAGTCCTTTCATCTGTGTTAGAGCCATTTTGTATATTGTGGAAAAGCTGATAAATAATTCAGATTAGTAGTTCATAGTTCATAGTTCTTTATTAAGGTTGTAAGAATGCCTATTGGTCTGTAGGAACTGCACTCTTCTTATTGGCTGAGACGTGTGTAACGTCATAATTGCTTACTTTGTTTTAATTAGGATTATGGAGACGAGGAGAGCACACTAGTTTTTGACCGTGCTCATAATTATTATTATTTTTGGATTGCTGCAGTTTATTGTTTGTAATGCTCAAACAAAAGGTTTTCAAAAAACCATAAGAAAGAAACTGTGGGATTTTTTCGGCTTAAGACACGCGTCAACTACATCCTCACGCTCCATAATTGAAGTGTGCATTTTAAAAGTAAAACTAGACGGAACCACATAACAATCTGTAATATTTACATTATTGAACATCTTGAAGCATAATACATCACCATGAAGCATTCTTTTTTTATTTTTTTATTTTAAAATTAATTTAAACAAAACGCAACATAAATCACCAATGGACAAACACAGTAAAAAAAAAAAAAAAAAAGAACAACGACAACAAAATCACAAAACCAACCTAAATAAATAAATAAAACTACAATAATAAATAAGAACTTTAACACAGTGCAACTAAGCAAGACACAAACAAACATCAAACATAATTACCACATAAAACTTACAGTATATCAGTAAACTTGATAACCTAAGAGAAAATAATAAAGGGTTAAGTTAAATGCCAGCCTTCCACTTCAATAAACCTTTCACACCTTTCCAAATACTGTCCAACATCACCATTCCTATTAGCAATATAACCTTCCAAAACAAAATAACGTTTAATAAGAATCCTAAATTGATCAATATTCAAAGAATCTGCATTGACAGCTTGAAAAATAAATCTTTTCCCCCAATCTTTTCTCATTCTTTAAGAGGGTCATTATTGGGAAATAAACCCTGACTAGGTGATGCAGGGGTTTATTGCTTGCTGTACATTATCCTGCTTAGTACAAAGCTACTTAGGAAATAAATCATGATCTGACATAATATATTAATTTTAAAATATTTTTATCTAAAACTTATTGTAATGCTTCAGCTAAAAGAAAAAAGAAAATAGTTTGCTAAGATTAGAAAGGCGTCCATATTCATTGCAGCAGCCTGTTTTTGAAGAAAAAACTGACTGTAGATACTGTGACTGAGTATTCAACAAATCAAAGATAGATAGATAGATAGATAGATAGATAGATAGATAGATAGATAGATAGATAGATAGATAGATAGATAGATAGATAGATAGATAGATAGATGTAATATAGATTGTATATAGATTGTATATATAATATAGATTGTAATAATAGTACAGTATATAATATATGTATTAATAAATAGTAACAAAATAAAATAAAAATAAATAAAATAATTATAAATAAAATAATATGATATATAATATATAAATATAAAATAATAATAATAATGATAATAATAATAATAATAATAATAATAATAATAATAATAATAATAACAAATGTAATATAACCAAAAATAAAAATGCAAACACACAAGCTTAATCTTATATCTTGTTTGAACTACAGATAATTCCAGAGGAGCTCTGAGTGAAGAAGCCCTGGGAACTGCTCTCTTCTCAGCTGTTAAACAGAACCATGATGGAGTGCTAACTGCTCTCATAGACCGCGGAGCAAATGTGAACATGTTGGACAAACAGGGCTACAGTCCTCTGCTGCTGGCAGCCGAGCTGGGTCACGCTGAAGCCTTCAGGTAACTCAACCACAACCAGGACTGAATGTTCCTTAACCCTTTATCAGGCAAAGAACTATATTTGGTAACTTCAGGTAATATTTCGAGAAAAAAGTTGCAAATTTACGAGATTATAGTGGCAAATCTACAAGAAAAAGAGTCGCAGGTTTAAGAGATTTAAAAAATTTGCAGATTTACGAGAAAAAAGTGGGAAAAAAGCAACTTTTTTCTCCCAGATTTTCTCGTAGATTTGCCACTTTAATCTATTAAAGTTTTTCCTCTAAATATTATTTTCGTATGTTTGTTTTTTTATACATTCTGGCAGTATGTAATATCCTCCAATATTCTCTAGGGTTGAAATTTGGAATTTGCAAGTATTTCAATGAGTGCCCTATTAAGGGTTAAAGTGGTGAATCTGGGAGGGAAAAAAAGTTGCTTTTTTCCCACTTTTTTCTCGTAAATCTGCAACTTTTTTCGCACAGATTTGCCACTTTAAATCTCTTAACTCTGCGACTTTTTGTCTTGTAGATTTGCCACTTTAATCTAGTAAATTTGCCACTTTTTTCTCGAAATATTACCTGAAGTTACCAAATATAGTTATTTGCCTGATAAAGGGTTAAACACACTGACATGGCTTTTTCTAAGGGAATCTGATAACCCTAGGATATTATTATCAGTGACTTTTTTAGCTGCTGTTGTTTATGTAGTCTACCACCAGGGGGCCTCAGTGTTCAATATTGTTAAATTTAATACTAGGCAGCTTTATCATCTGATGTTTGAAGAAACTGCTATTTGTGGTGACGTTAGCACAGACAACATCTGATGTGCCCATTTAAACAAAGGATCCAGGACGCCGTATACAAAGAAATATAAAAAGAATACGTTTCTTATCTAAATAATATCAAATAAATCATAATAATAACCAATTAGGTTAGTCTTTCAATTTGCTTCATTAATGCATCCATAATGTGGGTTTTCATTTAATCAAACAACATGGGAATGAACTCAAGAATCTATTTAAATATAATAAAAGCAATTACTTTCAAACAATGCATGCCATATTCCCAACCGAATTAAGTATTACAAAGGTAAAACAAGAATAACTCAAATCCATCCTTCCTTTTCCTGGCTGGTGGTCTGGAGGGGAAACAGGAGACTCACAAGCCTGAAGGGCTGACCTAAAAAGAACTCAGTTCCCTTACTTAAATAAAAGTACTATTACCACACTGTGAATTACTCCACTACGTAAAAGTCCTGAATTCAAAATTTTCATAGGTAAAAATACAAAAGTATCAGCATCAAAATGTACTTAAAGTATCAAAAGTAAAAGTACTTGTTATCCAGAATGGACCCAACTCATAATGTTTTATATATTGTGAGCTCGTTTAAAATAGCTAATATACTGTTATGTGGTTTATTTAAAAAAAAAAAGTAAAAAGTCTAAATTGATCATGTTTTTCCATGTTAAATGTTGACTTTTTTTGTCTTCCTTTTCCTTGTATTGTATTTATTCGCACCACACGTAGATTATTCCATTTGTTAGGTTCACTAGTTTATGGGTGGTTGCACTTATGTTTTATAACTTATTTTATTGCTAACTTATTTTTTTGTTTGTGTAGATTAAATTAGCGTAGTCAGCAAGAGTTTTTTAGTTTATTGTGTTTGAACAGAAAGATAGTGTGGGGGAAGAAGACTGGTTCTGTATTAAGTTATCAGCCTGAAGAAGGTTCTCCTTTTGTTACTTCTTCTAAACATTTGCTGTTAATCAATAAATGTCTTTATTTGCCTGAGTACACCGGCGTCGTGTTACAGTCCTTTACCCCTTTATCAACCTTAAACAATAAAAAAAATCAAACAACCCTTTTAAATAATGGCCTTCTATTTTCATTTCAGAGTGCTAGCAGCAAAGCAGGCCAAACTGGATGCTACTTTATCTGACTCGTCCTCAGCTTTGCACCTGGCTGTCCACAGTGGCAGTGTCCCCATAGTGCAGACATTGCTGGAAAAGGGATTAGACCCCAACATCACTGGACCTAAAGCCCAAACCCCTCTACACCTGGCAGCTCAGTGCAACAGGCCAGAATTAGTTGATCTGTTGTTAAGAGCCGGGGGACAGGTAATTTTAACTTGTTCATTACCGGGCATTTTGTACATTTCTGTTTGTGTAGACCAGTGGTGGCCAACCTGTGGCTCCAGAGCCTCATGTGGCTCTTTAGGCCGCCTGCAGGGCCCCCCCGTGGCTGAGACATAAAAAATTATATACATATTTTTACATTAAAATGTTAATTTATCAATGGTGTAGACCAAAAGCTATTTGTATTCCTCAATTGTAGAATTGTATAGCCTTTTTACAGCATATTAAAAAAGTTTTGATATTTAAGTCAACTAAAATGTGCTTTAAAGTCAAAAAGTCTCCGGCCCGGCACCTTAACCTTTAAGTTTTGCCAACTTTGAGTTTAGTTTTGAGTTCCCCGAGATAGACTAGTTTTCAAAATCATATTAATAAATGCTCAATATGACTATTAATAATGTTGGTAGGCTAATTTAGACTTATTAGGCTGTTAAATTTTCATTTTAGGCTCAATATAAGGTTTGCGGCTCCATTCTGCGATTTTCTATTTTCTTTGGCTCTTTAGTTAGTGATAGATAGATAGATAGATAGATAGATAGATAGATAGATAGATGGATAGATGGATAGATAGATAGATAGATAGATAGATAGATAGATAGATAGATAGATAGATAGACTTTATTTATCCCAAGCTGGGAAATTACAGTGTAGCAGCAGCATTACACACAGAGACAATGACAACACAATTAAATAAAAAGAACAACCTAGACATACTTCAAGCAATAAAATATAAGAATACAGTAAAGTACAATAAAATATAAAGTGTCTAAAGAAGGAGTAGAATAGAATTCCAGTGCAGAATAAATATGAATATACAGTATAAAAATGTTGGTGCTATGAAACAAATAAGGTGCAGTGAACAGTGTGCATAAAAAACACATAAAGTGCATAGACAGTATGTAATGAACCAGACTATTTGTGTAGACTGAGAGCTGTATGTCATTTCTGTAGGTAAATGCAGTATCCCAGGATGGGCTGACCCCTTTGCACATAGCCAGTCAGCGAGGCCATGCAGACACAGTGACCCAGCTTCTTAAAGGCAAAGCAGACCCAGGAGTCACAGACAGGCTGGGGAGGACACCACTGCACTGGGCAGCCTCTTCCCAAGGAGAAAGCTGCGTGGTGGACCTGCTGCTGTCAGCCAAAGCCAACCCAAACGCCACTGATAACGAGAAAAAAACGGCCCTCCACCTGGCTGCTGTGGAGGGCAGAGTAGGTGCCGTGACCTCGCTGTTGTCCCACAAGGCAAAAGGAGCGGCTAAAGACATGGACGGCTCCACGCCTCTCCATTACGCAGCAGCTGGTAGGCATGGCAACGTGGTTTCAGCTCTTCTGCGATTACTCGACAACAAGGGGATAGAGGAGAGGAATGCATGGAGGAAAACGCCGCTTCATGCTGCAGCCGAGAGAGGCCATGATGGTGTGGTGGTGCAGCTCCTGGAGGCCGGGGCCAAGATCAACAGCACGGACCACAGTAAAGACACTCCTCTGCACTGTGCTGCACGAGGAGGACACCAGGAGGTGGTGAAGAGGCTCATAAACTGGGGCCAAGGTGGGCTCACAGGGCGGCGGAAGAAGGTGAATCTGCAGGCCACAAATAATGTGGGGAAGACAGCGCTGCAGGTGGCAGAGAGCGGAGACACGCCAGAACATGAGAGCATTGTGACTTTACTCATGAAGAAAATGTTGCTCATTAAATGAAAGGGGGAGGGTTACGAGAGCAGGCAGACGGGAACTGAAAGTATCAACTTAGCTTGGTGATATCATCCCCCCCCCCCCCCCCCCCCCCCATTCATATTCAATGAATTGCATCATATTCTGTGAAAGGTGATGAGAAGATGGACACAAAAATGAAAGCATGGAATATTATAATTCTAGTTTGTCTGAGGACAGCTTTAATCTTTGAATCATATGTGCCATGAACCCCCCCCCCCCCCCCCCACCAAAAAAAAAAAATAATTATCTGCTAATGCTTTGCACACCAAGTTAGCAAAAGAAATAATGTGCACATGATGGCCACTTTCTTTTTTTATAATCAATCAACGACACAAAAAAAGAAAAGTTGGGTGAACTCAAAATTTCAAGGCAACAAACTTCGATAAAATTTTAAGTTGGACAATTAAACTAAATATTTTAAGTTTTGTTTTTGAGTTTGCTCCACTCTGAATTATGCAATAAATAAGGTGTTAAAGAGGCTAATGGATGGGGTGTGGTGGTGGTTGAAAATGTACTGAAAAAAAGGAAAAAGAAAAACTACTGCCCTGTATGTGGAATTTTCTGCAAAACCTAACAGGGTCAATGTGAGATCGAATTATGAGGCCATGCCAGCTCGTCTGTAGGCTACACTGCAAAAAAAAAGAAAAGTTGGGTGAACTCAAAATTTCAAGGCAACAAACTTCGATAAGATTTTAAGTTGGACAATTAAACTAAATATTTTAAGTTTTGTTTTTGAATTTGCTCAACTCTGAATTCAGATTTTTGTCAACTCAACTGTAAATTGTACTAACTTATAATTTTACATTGTAATAACTTTTAATCCTTACTTCTGCTAACTTCTGCAATGTGCTGAATTGGCACGATTGTAACGCCGCTATGAAATGTCAGCTAATGTTGCGACCACAATTTTGAGTTAGCATTGATACGCTAATGGCTACTCTTGTAGCAGTAACAAGCAGCGCCGCTAGCATCAGTTAGCCCCTAGCATCAGTTAGCCGCTAGCATCAGTTAGCCGCTAGCTTTCGCTAATGACCGAATTTCACTGATTTCCTGCATTTCACAACAAAGAAATAAGAGTTAGCAGAACTATTGTCCCTTGTTTTGAACCCCAACTTAAAGATATAAGTAACAACAACTCACCAACTTGTTTTTGAGCAGACAACTGGCTTCCTTTGTTGTGCTAACTTACACAATTGCCCTAAATGTCAATAATTTATATTTACAAGTTTTACCAATTTAAATCACTGTTTTAGGCCAAAAAATATAAGTTGGCTTTTTTGCAGTGTGGGGTCCCAATAGTCTTTGAGGACATCGTTGACGTCTCTGTATCTGCATGTTTCTATTTGCAACAGTAAAAACAGTGAGAGCAATAGTTAGATAAGAAGATTGAAACCTCTCTCACATCTGTACAGTAATTATGAATCTGCAGCAAACTGACACTTAACTTCCAAAATCTACCATTTATCAGTACCTCTTTATCTTACTAATTAAAGGGCACCATGTGGATGTTCTAAGCACTAGTAAAACTATAAAGCAGAAGAGTTTTTGTACTATATTGGGGCTCCATTTTTTCATCTTTTGTCCAGTAACCAAAAGAACGCTAAAGCAGAGAGGAGCGATAAATGGTTTCTCTGTTTCACTGATCAACATGAGCTGAAGAGACACACACACACACAAAAGGTGTTAAAATAACAATTGCCCTAAATGTCAATAATTTATATTTCCAAGTTTTACCAACTTAAATCACTGTTTTAGGCCCAAAAATACAAGTTGGCTTTTTTGCAGT
>NC_081525.1:4177376-4282376 GCF_030273125.1 Centropristis striata | reverse complement strand
ATTCATGAAGAAATTATCATCTTTTCTTTAGTCATTTTCTTAACTTTCCTTAAGTTTTTTCCTTAGATAAAACTTGAGAACGTCCTAAGTGAGAAAACTAAGAATTTTTTTTTTTCTTAAGAATTTTCTTAAGTTTTAACTTAAGAACACTTTTGTGAATCCGGCCCCAGAAAAACAATGTTTCTGTTCACTAAATTCTGTACATTTTACACCATTGGTCTCAAACTCGCAGCCCACACCAATTGTTTTTGGTAATTCTGTGCATTTTGTTCGTCGTTTTGTGTCTTTTTTAAGTAATTTAGTGTTTTTTCAGTAATTGTGTGTCTTTTTTTGGTCATTTTGTGTCTTTTTTAAGTAATTTAGTGTTTTTTCAGTAATTGTGTGTCTTTTTTTGGTCATTTTGTGTCTTTTTTTGTCATTTTGTGTCTTTTTTTAAAGTAATTCAGGTTATTTTCCGTCATTTTGTGTCTTTTTTTATTAATTTTGTGTCTTTTTTTGGTCATTTTGTACCATTTTTACCAGCCGCCCCCAGGTAATTTGAGTTTGAGACCCCTGTTTTACACCATTGCTTCATCTGATAATAAAACTTAATTGTCAATACTATAAAAACGTCTCTATAATCTAATTGTCTTTGTGTCTCAGGATCAAACAGAAGTGTATTTCCTGGGGACCTGCCTGGCTTGATGAAAAGTTACCAAAACCAGGAAACAGTAATGCCATCAGACTACTGGAGGTAATAAAGCAAGCTAATGAAACCAACTGTGTGACATTCAGCAGTATCTGTATGTGTCAACCGCTGTCACCAAAACAACAACATCTGGCAACAATAACAATACATAATGATATTTAACCCTCTGAACCCCAACAAGCTGCTCCAGGGTGTTTTTTTTTTTGCTCTTTTTACTTTCTACCGACCTTGTATTTCATTGCAATATATAGCATCTATATCATGGTTCTCAAACTCGCGGCCCGCAGGCCAATTGCGGCGCTTGTGACGATATTTTGTGGCCCCCACCTTGATATGAAAGTTTAATGTGAGTTTTATATGAATGGCACTTTAGCGTGTTGTGTGTGGAAGGTCCCTTTAATTACTTTTTTTGGTAATTTTGTGTCTTTTTTAATAATTTTGTGTCTTTTTTAATAATTTTGTGTCTTCTTTGGTAATTCTGTGTCTTTTTTTAGTAATTTTGTGTCTTTTTTTGGTCATTTTGTGTTTTTTTTAAGTAATTTATTTTTTTCTGTCATTTTGTGTCTTTTTTTTTAGTAATTTTGTGTCTTTTTTTGGTTATTTTGTGTCTTTTTTAAGTAATTTATTTTTTTCTGTCATTTTGTGTCTTTTTTTAGTAATTTTGTGTCTTCTTTGATAATTCTGTCTTTTTTTTTTTAGTAATTTTGTGTCTTTTTTGGTAATTTTGTGTCTTTTTTAAGTTATTTATTTTTTTCTGTCATTTTGTGTCTTTTTTTAGTAATTTTGTGTCTTTTTTTGGTCATTTTGACACTGCCTCCAGTGGCCCCCAGGTCATTTGAGTTTGAGACCCCTGATCTATATAAGTCCTGCAGCTCTATGGAATCAGCACGATCATGGTTAGAAGTGGGAACAACCCAAAAATGTCTTTTGTGCAGAATAACACAGTTAAAAAGACATAAATCAGGGGGAAAAAGAAGAGACGGAAGTTGAATTTCTCTGATAAATTATTCGTTTTAAATTGGAATAAAATGGAATTTATATATACAATACTTTCCCAAGTGCCCACAAGAGTCATGAATATTCAGAAAATAAATTGGATCTCAAACTCTACTTGCAGCCTCTCCTGTCCTCTCCTCTCTGCTCTGTGTAAACAGATTTCCAGTGAATATTTGTCACATGACCGTTGGTCTCAGCAGAATCAATCATGGCGTCACAGTGTTGCTGAGGAGCAGAATTTAATGTTTTTAGCACAATCTAATTATTCCAAACCAATTATTCCCGAGCACTACTGTGGATTTCTTCTTCTTCCTCTTCCGGACGCAATTTCGTCCCGCTACTAGTCCTACAACTTGAAGAGTTGCAGGACAAATTATATATCAAAACGTGCGGTTTGATCGGGATCGGTGTGCTATTACTTTTCTCTACAGAATATGGATTTTTTGCGACGTAAGTTGCGAAAAACTGCCCAAAATTTTGCATTGAAGTGAATGAGACGGCCGACAAAAAATGAGCGAAAAAGAACAACAATTGGAGATATTTAAACGTCTACTTCTCCGGCATAATTTCACCTAGAGACTCTAGAAAATTCCACTCTACAGAAATAATTTATACATAGAAATGTAGGAAAATTTGTCTTTTCACTCACAATCCTCTGGTAAAGCTGTCAGAGTTATAGTTTGGGCGTATGACGCAAAGATGCGCCACCAACACCACCAACAGCCTCATTGGGTCCCATATTAAAAACGCAGGAAGATTTCGGAAAAAAGGAAGATGGAACAGTTTTTTTAGATCGCTCTAACAAAGCTATTTTTTAATTTTTCTTAAAAAAATGTTCCAGGACATTAGCAGTTGTCAGTTAATTCTGTTGATTGCTTTGATCTGATTGCCTTTGATCTTTGATGTAATTACAGTTACAGATACACACACACACACACACACACACATGCACGTAAGCACGCACACTCCTTATGAGGGGTATTTTATGCCAGCACACTATACTTAAATGCCTAGAATGCGTTGCCTGTGCCAGCATAAAGTCTGGTTAATAGGCGTGCTTACAGACACGCGTATTGCGAGTACACCAGATAACATGGGTGACGGGTGAAAAGTGCCACGAGCGAACGTAGTGGACGCCTGTGTGTGTGTGTAACGCGTGTACGCCTATAACAGTTCAGCTGTTACACAGAGTCTCAGCTTCATACGGGGTTGTGAAAGCAGAACTTATAGATGAACTCCAAGCCCCAACAGAGCTGTCAGGATATTTCTATCATTTTCAGGCCCGTTTTTATTTTCTTGATGATATTTAATGATAGCAAGGGTGAAAGGGATAATTAAAATAATTTCAGCTACTTAAAAATAGTAATACTAAAGTGCGACGCTCACAGCCAGTTCCCAGTTCGCTCTTGGACATTTAGTTCATTACGCATCAGCTGTAATGTACAAATTGAATATTAAGTAGCCATGCGGACCTGTCCAATGAATAAGGATGCTTTTTTGAGTAATTTTATGCGCTTGGACATACAGTTCATTAAGCATCAGCCGAGCATTGTCCGGTTCTGAGCTTTGTGCTCTGTGCGCGTTCTCATCAAAGGAGCTGCGATCGCGAGCAAGCTTCCCCCATATTCCAGGGATTTATTATGATGCAGCTACTGCGTTGCCATGGTGATGAGATAAACAACATGAAAGTAGCTTACTTCAGAAGCAATCAGCAGCACCGGTGACCGGGCTCCGCCCGGTCAACTTCTGCCCGGCGCTCTGTATAACATGTGGCCTTCCCAAACATCAGGCTCACCCGCCGGCATTAGTTGATGATTATGATTAATAATCAATAATAATAATTATGTTAATAAATGTGAACCGTGCATGGTTCAGAGAACAGTAGCCTATACTAGTGCATGATGATACTTTTTCCCTCTTTTTTATGCTTGATAATAAGTATTTATTAATACAGGACTTTTTTTTGTCACGCAGTGTTGACATACTAATATTAATACCATCAGTATTTCCCAGTAGGCCTATCTCAAACCGAGAAGGTAGTAGTAGCAGATTAACTGCGATAGCGCCATCATTGCCACTGAGAGAGGATTTACAGACGTTTCCTTTTTCTTTATCTTACGAGGATCTCGTAATTATGAGATCAGGATCTCGTAATTACGAGAAAAGGTGTCTATTTTTTTTTTAATCCAGTGAATGCAATGCGCTTCCGTACACAAGCTCTCCCAACAGAGCTCTATAAAGGCTGTACACAATACAACAGTAAAGACAAAACATGCGTATCGGCTCTATCGCACGGCACAATAAATCATTTTATTGCACAAAGTGCCGACTACAGATGAACCCAAACAGTAGATAAGGTGTTAAGGAACAGCATAACATCAGACAGAATCCTCACATTAACGGCGATTGTTGTTTCAGTACCACGGACAGCTCATGCGTAACAGAACATGCGCAGATCATATCCTACAGCAACCAGTTAGTGTGGAAACCAGTAAGGACACAACACCGGCCTTTAATCTTACTGTTGTCTCACGCCAGTGTTTACTTGTACTGTTTAAGGTTGAGCCGCCAGCCGTTGTGAGAAATAAAGCACGACGCGGTGCGAGCCGCAAATATAACGACCACCCGTCAACGAAGAGTTCCAGGGTGGTCACAAGGGCCGAGTTACAAATAGATTTATACATTTATATCCTTTCTTACATACTTGTTTACATTTTTTGTAACAAAATATGTTTTTATCAAACTATGATGGCGAATTTTGAGTTTAACAGCCGCTTCGCTTCACAATTAAAGCAATCCATGTTTTACCAAGAGAGACCTATTACACAGTTATACCTACCTAAATGCAATTTAAGTACACGCCTCGGCTGACGCTTAATGAACTGTATGTCCAAGCGCATAAAATTACTCAAAAAGCATCCTTATTCATTGGACAGGTCCGCATGGCTACTTAATATTCAATTTGTACATTACAGCTGATGCGTAATGAACTGTATGTCCAAGAGCGAACTGGGAACTGGCTGTGAGCGTCGCACTTTAGTATTACTATTTTTAATAGTAGCCTACTTTCACCCTTGCTATCATTAAATATCATCAAGAAAATAAAAACGGGCCTGAAAATGATAGAAATATCCTGACAGCTCTGTTGGGGCTTGGAGTTCATCTATAAGTTCTGCTTTCACAACCCCGTATGAAGCTGAGATTCTGTGTAATAGCTGAACTGTTATAGGCGTACACGCGTTACACACACACACAGGCGTCCACTACGTTCGCTCGTGGCACTTTTCACCCGTCACCCATGTTATCTGGTGTACTCGCAATACGCGTGTCTGTACGCCTATGTAGAATTGTTCTTAACAGTCACGCGGGTCTTCATGTCACGTATTTGAGGCGTAGTTCACCCGTCACGCAGCCGTCACGTAGGCGTATGCGCAACAACGCGTGTACAGCGTCTGCGTGACGCCTGCGTGACGCCTGTCTGTCCATTGAAAGTGAATGGAATTTACACGCGCACGTTAGACGTTTGATGTCATCGCATAGGCGCTGTACACGCATTTTAGTATAGTGTGCTGGCATAAAATGCCCCTCATACACTCCTCACACATGCTTCAAACACGCTCACGCACGCACACACACACAGTAACTTTATGTGATTTTAATTACACACACACACACACACACACAAACACACACACATTTTGAGGTTAAAGGGCATAGTTTGAAATCTCTGAAGAATCTCATTATAGTGTACACACACCGACAGTAGCCCCCGTGGCCCTTTCAAAATTTCCCCAGAGGAAATTTTCTAGTTACTTTTGCTGTTTGAAAGTTGAAATTCCAACAATAATGCCTGTTTTTACAGTTTCCTTCTACTATAACTTTCATTCCCACTGGTGGGATGGAGTGGAAATTTTTTAAAGCTACTGTATAATGTGGAACTTTATACTTTTAAAATGATTAGATCTATTTGATGTATTTTGTTGAGTTGTGAACGTAAATCATCCAACATGAGTCAGACAAATTAGTAATTCATATCAAGATAAAGATCCTTTTTATGTAGTTGGCCGTCAGTGGCATCATATGACCTTTGTGCATGCGTCAGTGTCATAAATTGACATTTCAGATATTAGTCATCGGACATCTGGATCAAAAGTTAATTAGAGAAACAAGTTGTGTAATGTTAGTGGTTAGTGACTGTATGCCAAACAGCATCGCAGAAACAAATTTTTTGTTGTTCTATTAAAACTGCTTTACACAGTCCGGTCCATTTGATTTGGAGAAGAGGAGACGGCTTTAAATCATTCGTCTTCTGGTAAAAAGCTGGTGAACATCTGGATCTTAAGTTTCCATGGAAACAAGCTGAGCAAACATTTGCAGCAGCTCGGCTCTTTATCTGTCCATCTGTTTATCTCTAGGATGTCCTGTGTGGCAGAGAAGCATTTATATTTACCATGACACAGTTTTAACTGGTTTTCTGAATAATCCATCTTGCGGTAAAAGCCTCTTTAGTGATGAACATTAAAGCTACAAAGTCTAACCGCGGTAAAACTGAACTCCTTGATGTCTGTTTTATCTTGTGACAAAGTTTTAGATTTCAATTTTGCTTTATTTCAGAGAAATAATGATATAAAAATTGCTACAAAATCCAACTCAAAACCAAAACAGTCTGCAGTAACTTCACTTTGACTGTGATACAGTGCAGCCTTGTATTTCTTCATTGTGTTGAATAGTGAAGACATTATTAGAAATTATAAGTTTATTTGAAAGGGAAATTATTATCTAGATAGTGATGAAGTAAAAAAGTGAGATAAAATTATATTAAGACTAAAATATAACATTACTTTATAATATTAAGTCTAAAATACACAAATCTTTGAATAGAGGTGTTAAACACTTTTACATACATTTATAACAAAATGAATTTGAAAATGTTTATTCAGCTGAAAACTAAATATTTATTGCTGAAAGAAAACAACAACATTGTAGTCACTGCAGTCTGTTTCTGCATTACTATTAGAACCTTTTACAGTAAAACCAGAGTGCAGGAACCACAGTTTTGGGGTCAAAGGTCAATTAAATCATCATGATTTTTGAGCATAAAAATGACAACATCAATACATGTAGAAATAAGTGTCATATCACTTATCTACCTGTAACTCATTTGGCTGGACAGTTAAAAAACGTTAGAAAACTTTAAAGGAGTTTTTCATAGTTTTACCCTTTGCGTCGTTACTGCATTTAGACTTTGTAGAGCAGAATATGAATCATCTGTGCAATATTTCAGACTCTGCTGCTAACTTTAAGGGTGCAATAATTCATGTACATATTTTTATACAAGTTTATATATATAAATATATATATGCGGCCCCCAGGCCTCCAGTTACCCATCGCTGGTCTAAGTCGATATGAATCCCCAGTGCTTCGTTGTCATTGTCTCGATTGAGTAAAATCAGTTCAGAGCCATTTTTAACACAGGAACTACACCAGGAAGTGATGTTGTTGTTGTTGTTGTTACTTTCTGCTTTCACTCTGACAATGTGCAAGTTTTTGAGCTGCTGTAAAGGAAAACCCGAGATTCTGCAACATGTTTTGTAGTGATGTCCCGATCAGGTTTTTTTGCCTCCGAGTCATTTGATTTTGAGTATCTGCCGATACCGAGTCCCGATCCGATACTTCTATAATACATTAAAACAACGAAGAAGAGCAAAGAAACAGATCCAGGATGTGCCTTTTTTCTGCCGTGTTGTTGTTGTTTTTGTTTTTTCTCTTCTTCTTCTTCTTCTTGTAATGGTGGCGGCACCAACTTTAAGGTGCATTAGCGCCACCTAGGTTGGAGTATGTGAACTTCTGCTTCGCTTATTGACATGCAGCCTGCATTAAAATGATTTCATGCTGAATATACATATACCTTAGCCTGGGTATACCCAGACTGCCTTGCACGCTCAAATTTCATTTCAAACCTCCACACAGTCTGGAAACTAAGGCCGTTTCTTAGCCCTGTTTTAGGGATCCAATCACAAAACGGGGAGGGAAGGCAAGACGATGACGCTTACTACTCGGCAGACAGAAGCTTGTAGTTTTGTAGTTTTCTTATGGATCCAACATGGCTGCAGCAGACACGAAGCTCTCTTTAGCTGTAGACAGTGTTCTAGATAGTTTAGAGCAAAAGTTGATTTTAAAAGAAGAACAACGTCTGACTTTACACTCCTGTTTCACCACCTGCTTCCGACAGGATTTGGCCAAAGCCTAATCTACCAACTAGCCCCGCTACCGCTCGCTGCTGTGATCTGGCTACGAGCCGGGGGACAGCGGAGCCCCCAGAGACCCCCAGCAGCTCGTCTATTGACCATAGAATCACTGGATGTGTGTGGCTGAATGACATGAGGGGGGATAAGGCGTAAAAATAAATAATCTTGCAGAAAGTGAGAACTGGAGAAGCAAAGCAGCAGCAACACTCTCTCTCTCTCTCACACACACACACACACACACAGCCGCTAGACTGTGAGCAGCCAGAGTCAGAACATGCTGCAGAAAAACGTTGCAGAAGCAGAATTGAGCATTTTAGTCTCAAAGTAGAGATGGGCTAGTCTGGCTATGTAAACATCCATTTCTGTCGCTCTACATACGACATCTGGTATAACTGATACGATTGGCTAAGAGCTACCAACAGACGCCCAATAAACAGCTCTGGAGGATCGTAAACCACGCCTCCTCTACGGAGAAATGAACGGCTGGTGTCCAGACTAATCTCCTTTGTGATTAGTCTGGTGTTAGCCAGGCTACATGTATCTGATCCCTGATCAGGACATAATGTCCGATCCCGATTGAGTCTCAAGTCTATCAAGTCAACTGGACTACTGCAACGCTCTGTACTCAGGCGTCAGCCACAAAGCCCTCTCTCGTCTGCAGTTAGTCCAGAACGCCGCGGCACGACTTTTAACAGCCAAAAAGCATGAACACATTACCCCAATCCTTGCGTCTTTGCACTGGCTTCCTGTTAATTTTCGTATTGATTTTAAGATTTTATTGTTTGTTTTTAAAGCTTTGAATGGACTGGCCCCACAGTACATCAAGTATCTCATCCAAATGTATACTCCATCGCACATGTGTCAAACTGATCCAGGAAAGGGCCAAGTGGGTGCAAGTTTTCATTCCAACCAAGCAGGAGCACACATGACTCCACCCATCTAATCACCTGGGCTGTCTTCACTCGTTTGATTTGTCGTATCAGGTGTGCTCTTGCTAGGTTGGAACAAAAACCTGCAGCCACTTGGCCCTTTCCTGGATCAGTTTGACACATGTGAAAGCACATGTGTCAAACTGATCCAGGAACTGAAGACAGCCCAGGTGATTAGATGGCAGGAGTCATGTGTGCTCCTGCTTGGTTGGAATGAAAACTTGCACCCACTTGGCCCTTTCCTGGATCAGTTTGACACCCCTGCTCCAGCGCGTGAATTGAGGTCCGAGGGCTCCAGCTCCAGCTGGTGGTGCCTAGAGCGAGATTTAAAACAAGGGGGGACAGGGCTTTCTCTGTGGTGGTCCCCAGACTTTGGAATGCCCTCCCCCTCCGTGTCCCAACAGCCCCCACAGTGGAGTGTTTTAAGTCTCGTCTTAAGACCCATTTTTATTCCCTGGCTTTTTAACTTTGCGTGAGTTTTGTGGTCCTCTGTGTCTTTTATTTATTTTATTTATTTTACTACTTTTAACTACATATATGGAAATGTTTGTTTTATTGTTGATTCTATGTACAGCACTTTGGAGACATTTTTGTTGTTTTAATGTGCTATACAAATAAAGTGGATTGGATCGAGTCTGAAACCACGTGATCGTATCGGGACATCCCTAATGTTTTGTAATATTTTAATCACTTTAAGTCTAACTATGGATTTTATATTTTGGTCAGCAGCAGGACGGGAGCGAGCTGTCCTTCTCGTCCAGCCACAGCGACCCGCCGCTGTCGCCCATCAGCCTGATCTCTCAGGAGGAGAGAGACGACATCTACCCCACCATACACCTGGAGATACCGGGACCCTCGGGACCCCCAGAGACCCCTCTGCTGATGTCAGACCCCGGCACGGTTCTAGTCGACAGCCTGCTGGAACACGCCGGCTACAAACCCCAGATTGTTACGTTGTCTCTGCACCCAGAGGAGGTGACGGAGACGGAGGAGGAGGTGTCCTCCAGTGGGGAGGAGGAGGACAGGTGTATGTTTGGAGGATTCCTGGGAGGCTTTCTGAGCGGCGTGGAGGTCTCTGACCCCCCTCTGGGGCTCACTCTCAGCTCCGTTAGCGGCCTTTTGTGGCCTAAAAGTCATGAAAGTGACTTTAATGGAAGACTGTTACTGGAGAGCCACGTGGAGGCAGATTCTCCCTCTCTGGAGTCACATCGGGGTGAAATAATGACTCCTGACTCAGCCGACTGTTGTTTGTCTCAGTTCACAGCTGAGACGACGCTGACGGCTGGTTATTTCCCTCAAGTAGCTGCTGTGAGCAGCTCGGCACGCTGCGACACTCAGAGGTAGCAGAGAGGACAGCGACAGGACAAAGAGCACTACCAGACGGACTTTAGATAAAGCATTATACTCCAGCACCACCTCACCTGACGTGGTAACCTCAGAGACTTTGTGAAATCAGAGAAAATCTTGCTTCAGATGATCTGTGATTCTAATCAGATACATTCAAATGTATGATAATAAAGGAATATAAATGGTTTCTGTTGAGCTTTAGTCATTTTGTGTGGGTTTTGTTTTTGTCATTTTGTGTCTTTTTTAAGTGATTTTGTGTCTTTTTTGGTGATTTTGTGTCTTTTCTTAAGTGATTTTGTGTCTTTTTTAAGTGATTTTTTGTCTTTTTTTGGTGATTTTGTGTCTTATTTTGGTCTTTTGTGTCTTTTTTAAGTGATTTTGTGTCTCTTTTTTGTCATTTTGTGTCTTCTGTGTTTTGTTTTTTTCATTCTGTCTTCTCATTCTGTGTCTTTTTTTAGTCATTTTGTGTCTTTTTTTGGTGTTTTTGTGTCTTTTTTTTTGTCATTTTGTGTGGGTTTTTTTTGTAATTTTGTGTCTTTTTGTGTGTGTTTTTTAGTCATTCTATGTTTTTTTTGGTCATTTTGTATCTTTTTTTAGTCATTTTGTGTCTTTTTCTGGTCATTTTGTGTCTTTTTTAGTCCTTTAGTCCAACATAAAATGTGATTTTGAATCTTAAACTTTCAAAACACATATGCAAATCTTACATATAAGAGGGTTCCATCCAGTTCTATCATTTTATACTAAATATATTTGAGCTTGTCTCCAGTTTTACTTGGTATATCATCATCAAACTGAAACTGGCCTCATGGAGTTTACAGCCAGAACTTTCGAGGTAAATTTACAGTAGGGCTCCACGCTGCTCTAAGAAGTCATGCTTTGGTGCTTTTGGAGACTCCAGAGGGTTAATTGAAGTTTGATATAATGCAAAAACTGATATGAAACCGTGCAATCTTTAGTCTGGGACTGTGAGAGTCTTTTGGTGTCAGCCAGCATTAATCGAGTGTAAACAGCTGTTCTATGTGAGCTGCTGAAGCTGTTTCTGTTATTTCAACATTAGGGCGTGACCCCTGCATGTGTCTAATGATAGCCATCAGGTTAACAGAGCAGTGAAGTGACGCAGAGTGTGAAATTATTCCAAAACACCCAGACAAAAGTCAGTTGGGGGGTTTCCCCTCTACAGACCAAGGTTTAGCTTGTGGTGGCAGAATGTGCTCCTCAATGTAAAGTTTTACTCTCACACACTCACCATGCAGCTGCAGTTAGATGCCGTTATCAAAGACTTCCTGAGAGTGGTCTCACTTCCTGATTGAGAAATCAAAATTTCAGTAAGGGTCTCCAAATCTTCATGGAGCCTCGTTGTCTTTATACGTTTTAAAGCGTTGAGCCTGAAGACGTAAAGGAGGAATGTGGTGCAGCTTTATGGGAAAGTCCCCCGTTGCATCACAAGAGGATCAATGACGGAGTGTGGAAAATGTGATGATGAAAATCCATTTAATGTAATGTAATGTAATGTAATGTTGTAGTTGTTGTTTCAGTTCCTCCCTCCACAGACACTCCAAGATGTAAACTTAACAGCAGCCAGCAGGACTTCACTGCATCAAACCTGCATCTATAGCTTATTGACTGTGGTTGCAAAGAGGCTATAAAAATGATGTTAAACAGTACAATCATATGCAGAAAACACAAAAATCATCGACAAAAATTACTTTAAAAAAAAGACACAAAATTACCAAAAACTGCATCAAACCTGCATCTATAGCTTATTTAGAGGCTATATCTCTAAAAGAAAAAAAAAAATGATGTTAAACAGTACAATCATACACAGAGCAGGTTATTTTTATAAGGAAAAATCTACTTATGACAATATTAGAGGAACATTACAGGTTATTAACTCTCTGATCAGTGGTGGAATAAGTATTCAGATCTCTTACTGCAGTAAAAGTACTATTACTACACTGTGAAATTACTCCACTACAAGGAAAAGTTTAAAACTGACTGCAGTAAAAGTCCAAAAGTATCAGCAACAAAATGTCCCTCTTTACCCACAACTGTGAACCAGTTCATGACTCCAACGTCATCACCAAGTTTGCAGACGACACAACGGTGATCGGTCCCATCACCAACAATGAGACTACAGCAGGAGTCTCAAACTCTAATTACCTGGAGGCCACTGGAGGCAGCATCAAAATGACCAAAAAAAGACACAAAATGACAGGAATTTTTTTTTTTTAAAAGAATCAAAATGACCAAAAAGACACAGAATTATTTAAAAAAGACAAAATTATTAAAAAAGACACACAATTACTAGCCTGGGTATACCTATACTGCCTTGCGCGCTCGAATTTCATTTCGAACCTGCAGGCAGTCTGGAAACTAAAGCCGTTTCTTAGCCCTGTTTTAGGGATCCAATCACAGAGCGGGGAGGGACGGATGGAAGCTTGTAGTTTTGTAGTTTTCTTACGGATCCAACATGGCTACAGCAGACGCAAAACTCTCTTTAGCTGTAGACGGTGTTCTAAATAGTTTAGAGTGAAAGTTGATTTTAAAAGAGCGACAGCGGAGAGACAGCGGAGCCGCCCAGAGACCCGCAGCAGCTCGTCTATTGACCATAAAATCAGTGGATGTGTGTGGCTGAATGACATGAGGGGGGATAAGGCGTAAAAATAAATAATCTGGCAGAAAGCGAGAACTGGAGAAGCAAAGCAGCAAACAACACTCTCTCACAGACACACACACACACACACACACACACACACACACACACACACACACACACACACACAGACAGACAGACACACACACACACACACACACACACACACACACAGACAGACAGACAGACACACACACACACACACACTCCAACACTGCCGGTAGACTGTGAGCAGCCAGAGCCAGAACATGCTGCAGAAAAACGTTGCAGAAGCAGAATTGAACATTTTAGTCTCAAAGTAGAGATGGGCTAGTCTGGCTATGTAAACATCAATTTCTGTTGCTCTACATTTACATTTAGTCATTTAGCAGACGCTTTTATCCAAAGGGACTTACAGGAAGAGTAAAAGCAAACAATCAAGGTATAGTGCAATAAGAGCTATTAGTGCTAGTGACAATTCTTTGAGGAGTAGAATTACCGTGTGGTGCTAGGAGAGAAGATGCTCTCTGAAGAGCTGAAGGTCTTCAGGAGTTGTTTAAAGGTAGAGAGGGACGCCCCTGCTCTGGTAGGAACTGGTAGTGTGTTCCACCAGCGGGGAACAAGAAGTGCAAAGAGTCTGGATTGCCTTGGACCAACGGGGGGCAGAGCCAGGCGCGTTCATTGGAAGAGCGCAGCGGTCGTGAGGTAGCATATGTCTGAATCAGGGCATTCAGGTAGGTAGGAGCAGTACTGGAGACAACTTTGTAGGCAGCATTAGAGATTTGAATTTGATGCGGGCTGGAACAGGTAGCCAGTGGAGCTGGATGAGCAGCGGAGTGACATGTGACCTTTTTGGCTGGTTGTAGACCAGGCGCACCGCTCTACATACGTCATCTGGTATAACTGATCTGATTGGCTAAGAGCTACCTACAGACGCTTATGATAGACATTCGTAGCGCCCAATAAACGGCTCTGGAGGACCGTAAACCACGCCTCCTCTACAGAGAAATGAATGGCTGGTTTCTAGACTAATCTCATTTGTGATTAGTCTGGTGTTAGCCAGGCTACAAAATTACCAAAAAAGACACAAAATTATTTAGAAAAAATACACAAAATGATCCAAAAAAGACACAAAATTACTAAAAAAGACACAAAATTGTTTAAAAAAGACACAAATGACCAAAAAGACACAAAATTATTTTAAAATAGACACAAAATCATTTAAAAAAGACACATAAATAAAGTTGAATCTAATGGAGAAGACACTATAAAGTTGCATAAAAAGTTAAATATTGCGATACTCGAGTAAATGTACTTTGTTGCAGTCATTGGTGGAAGAAGTATTCACATCCCTTACTTCAGTAAAAGTACTAATACTACACTATAAAAGTGCTGCATTCAAAACTTACTTAAAAATATAAAAGTACAAAAGTATCAGAATCAAAAATGTACTTAAAGTATCAAAGGTAATCCTTATGCAGAACGGACCCACACAGATTGTTTTATATATTCTAAATATATTTTTGGATTATTTGCATTAATGCATTTATGAAAGCAGCATTTTACAGGTGTCAAGTAAGGCTTACTTAATACAGGTACATCAAAAAAAATTAGAATATTGTAAAAAAAAAAGTTCAATATTTTTTGTCAATCATTTCAGAAAGTGAAACTCATATATTATATAGCTTCATTACACATAGAGTGAAATATTTCAAGCCTGTTTTTCTTGTAATTTTGATGATTCTGGCTTAGAGATAATGAAAACACAAAACTGTGTCTCAGAAAATGAGAATATTACATAAGATCAATAAAGAAAAGGACATTTTAAACAAAACTATCATATTCAACTTCTAATTAATCACTGAGTTTTGTGTTTTCATTATCTCTAAGCCAGAATCATCAAAATTACAAGAAAAACAGGCTTGAAATATTTCACTCTGTGTAATGAATCTCTGCTCTTATTTTAGTGTTTTTATGGTTTGTCTTTATTTATTGTTTTTTAAATTGTTTTTTAAAAAGCAATGAAACTATTTATTTAAGTGTTTATTTCCTGTTTTATTTATTTTATTGTTCTTGTTTGCTTGTTTATGTACAGCACTTTTTTGCGGCTGTTGTTGTTTTCAAAGTGCTTTACAAATAAAGTTGAGTTGAGTATATAATGTATGAGTTTCACTTTCTGAAATGATTGACAAAAAATATTGAACTTTTTCATGATATTCTAATTTTTTTGAGGTGTACCTGTATACTTTTATGTGGTTTGGTTTGGTTTTATTTGTAAAAAAAAAAAAAAAAAAAAATGTTTTAAGAAGTGTATTTATTTTAAATGTATCACGTTTTTCATGTTAAATCTTGACCTGAAAAGTAAAAAAAAAAAAAAAAAAAAAGCTGTCAGCTAAATGTAGTGGAGTAAAAAAATAATTAACAAAATCTGCACTAAAGTGCTTTACTTGAGTAGATGTATACTCAGTTACTTTCCACCACTTGATCAGCGGCTCTGCGCAGTGAAACCTGTGAGTCAGTGTGTGTGCGTGCGTGCGTGCGCGTGCGTGTGTGTGTGTGTGTGTGTGTGTGTGTGTGTGTGTGTCAGCTTCAGTGTGAAAGCGGCAGTCAGTCAGTCAGTGTGGATCTTCTGCTCCACACAGATGTTTGGAAGACGGAGCCTCAAAAGTCTCAGAAGAGAACAAAAGATGTTGGATGTGACGTCTCGGTGAGTTTGACCGTGTTTTCCCTTATTTTATTATCGCCTTTATTATTATTATTATTATTATTATTATTATTATTGACTGTTGGCAGCTGCCGTAGCCTGTCTGTCGCTGTATCGGTTCCTCTTGTTACAATTGTAAAACCTTCATGATATCATATTAATAAAGCTGCTATAAATGGGTCAGTATTAGCGCTAGTAAACAGAAGGGAAATTCATATGTAGCCTGCCTACTAGTTCCTGGTTTTTATTCATTTTTTAAAAACTTTTAATAGTTTATGAATCGCTGTTTGACCAGATGCATGTGTGTACTTCTCCTTGTTGAAGGAAGCTCGCAGCTCCTGCATGAAGACGACTACTGATGACTTATTTATGGCAACAATGTCATGGACCACCTTCACTCTTGTCTCTGTGCTGCTCGTGCAGCTCTGCACAGGTAAGATAACCTCTTATTTACAACTTTCATACCGTCACACTGTTAAAATAATCGCCTCAGACGTTTTTTGTCAAAATGGGGTTTTTTTGTGCCTAAATCATGGGTCTCAAACTCACGGCCCGCGGGCCAGTTGCGGCCCTCGTGACGATATTTTGTGGCCCCCGCCTTGATATGAAAGTTTAATGTGAGTTTTATATGAATGGCTCTTTACCGTGTTGTGTGTGGAAGGTCCCTTTAATTACTTTTTGGGTAATTTTGTGTCTTTTTTAAAAATAATTTTGTGTCTTTTTTGGTAATTCTGTGTCTTTTTTGGTAATTTTGTGTCATTTTTAATAATTTTGTGTCTTTTTTTAATAATTTTGTCTTTTTTAATAATTTTGTGTCTTTTTTAATAATTTTGTGTCTTTTTTTGGTAATTCTGTGTCTTTTTTTTGGTAATTTTGTGTCTTTTTTAATAATTTTGTGTCTTTTTTGATAATTCTATGTCTTTTTTGGTAATTTTGTTTCTTCTTTAAGTAATTAAATTTTTTCTGTCATTTTGTGTCTTTTTTGGTAATTCTGTGTATTTTTGGGTAATTTTGTGTCTTTTTTGGTCATTTTGTGTCTTTTTTCGATAATTCTGTGTCTTTTTTAAGGAATTTAGTTTTTTAATGTCATTTTGTGTCTTTTTTTTAGTAATTTTGTGTCTTTTTTGGTCATTTTGATGGTAAAATCGCCTACATCCTCAGTTGATCAGATCATTTGATTTTACCCCTTTAAGATCATCACTTCTTTGACAATTTGCCACATTCATATCCATCAGATAAGAACCCAGCAAAGAAGAGCTAGAGGGAGATTGTTTAGTTATCAGTTCAGTTTATCAGTGTTTTATTGTTGACACTAATTTTGGTTACACTTTATTTTGAAGGTGTCATAAACATGACATGGTCACCCATGCTTTACAACATGAAAAAACGTATGACATGCCACAGGGGAAGGGAGTGGAGGTTACATGGAGGTTGGGATGGGAGTAGTAGGCGGGGTGATTGCATATCTGTATATGTGGAGGAGTTTGTGTGTGTAGAGGCCTGGGGAGTCGCCCTGCCTGGCAACCCAAGTTGCCATGGAGACAGCCTTGGTCAGATTCCAGACAGAGTCAACCATCAGCAGGTGTCTGTGGGAGGGTTGAAGAGCGTCTCGCTGCAGAGTTTTCCAGAAGAGTTGTTGATTCCAGTAACGGCCTCGAGGCCAGAGCTGGTTGCTCCATTCGCCTTTGCAAAGCCGTCAGCTTCTCCATGATGTTATCCATATTTATAGTCACAGAGTGCCGACAGCTCTGCCCACCGCTTCGATCAAGTCGGGCAGCCTTATGGGGCTTTGGACAAGTGTCACCATATACTGTATTCCTCCATAAACCAGGGCAATGCCTAATCCAGTCAGCAAAAGACCTGTAATCAAGGTTCTGAATAGATAGATGTCTTCAATATCCTCCACGGAAAGAGCCGCCATCCGTCCATCGTGTAGCCAGCTGCGAACGTCCCGGCAGGACTGGTGGACTCCCCCGAACCCAGGCTTCTCATCGAGAAGATGGTGTCAATTGCGCTGAGAGACCAGTTGATCAAATCTAGTGGTCGACCGATACGTTTTTTTAAGGCCGATGCCGATTATTTTGATATCTTGACCGATCCTGATATGTGCTGCCGATTTTTTGGGCCGATTTTTTGGGCCGATTTTTTTGGACCGATTCTTGAAGCCGATATTGCCTTTTCTCCCTCCATTTACATGATAAAAATGACACAATGATAACAAATGTTACACAAGTCTCAATTTAAACAAAAAAAAGAAACATTTATTAACAAAAACAAAACATATTATATAAAGGCCTCGAGGTGGTGGCGCCTCAGATGATCCACATATTTGATGTGTTTTTCTTTACTGAGATATCGGTCGACCTCTAATCAAATCCATGGTTTTTAGTTTTGGAGAGCAGTGCAGACAGAGTCTCTCAAAGTAAAAGACAGTAGACTAGACTAGACGAGAGGAGCGGAGCGAAGTGAAGCAGGGAAGATAAGGGAGAGGAGAGAAAAATGCAGCTTCGCCTTCGTTGAGAACCAGAGAAAGATTGAAGTTGAGGTTTCATACAGGATTTCCTTTTTTGTTCTTTGTTTTGTTGACTACACCATTGCACTTAGTCATAAGTCCTGTTTGTTTGATTCATTCATTGAAAACAATCCGTTATCAAGTTGACAATCATTTACTGTCAGAGTTACAGCTCCAAACTCAACAGAACCATTAATAGATGGATTAAAAGATGATTGTGAACTTTTTATATTAAGGTAATCTTTCTTTCTTTTTTTTGCTTGTAGGTGAGAAATCCTGCTCCATCTGGTCCAGCTCTGGACCCGGACCTGGTCCTGTGGTGGTGCAGCGAGGCTCCAGTTTTAGGGTGTACTGCACCTTTAACCTTTGCAAGTGCAAGAGATCCATGTACAGCGACCATCCACCCACACTACAGAGCCACAACGTGTTGAATGCTACAACTATATTTTTTAATGTTGTTAACATCACCAAGAACAGAACGTTCAGCTGCCACTGTACGTGTCCTCCGGTTCTGGACCCCTGCGGGCTCGACATCTCGTCTGGATGTGAGTATAAAACACTGAAAAAGTTACTTCCTGCACACATTGAGTGGATTTCTTCCCTCAAAAACAAAAATAAATGCAGGATATATTACAGCAGAGGCATGATGGGATTTTAGAATTGGGGGGGCGAAGCTGTCAGCAAATGATTTCAACTCAATGAGTTATTTTTCCACTCCATGCCTTAACCAAAATATGTTTTAATTAAACATTTTTAACTAACTGTAGTGTAAACAACAACCAACATATTTACATAAATAAAAAGAAGTTTGTGCATGAAATTCCAAGTGCAGCCAAACAAATTTACTGACTTGAAGCTGACTCAATGAAGGACCCCAAAACATCTTATTTTGACAGTCTTCTTGCAAATTCTGTGGTGGATTCTGCTAACACATCCATGTGCTCTTATTTTGAAAGCTACATGTGTTTGCTTTTATTTTGAAGGCTGGTCTAACACATTCTTACATACCGCCTTATGGTGTTTAACTTACACTAAAAGTTGAAACATGGAGCTTGGAACAATATAGAAAATTCTGACATTCGTGTAGACCTTGAACGCACCATTAGGTACCACACAAAGGCCGGACTCTCTAAGTGCTGCAATGTAAATTAGTCTTTTTGTGTCTTTTTTAGTAATTCTGTGTCTTTTTTTGGTCATTTTGTTTCTTTTTTAAGTAATTTAGTTTTTTTCTGTCATTTTGTGTCTGTTTTGGTCATTTTGTGTCTTTTTTTAAATAATTTTGTGGGTTTTTTTTGCTAATTGTGTAATTTTTTTGTCATTTTGTGTCTTTTTTTGTAATTTTGTGTATATCCCCCCTGTCTCTAGTGATATCTGCACGCATGTTTTACAGTGCATGTCACAGGGTCTTTTCAGACAGCTACAAGAGCTGTTTACAGAGGAACAGTTAGTTCTGCTTTCTCTTCTATACTTAGAGAACACACTGTTGCTCGACACATGTTGCAGTCTGGGTGCAGCTAAGTGTCAAAGTTAATTATACAGAATGAACCACAGGGTGTTTTTGACACATGCAGCATGCCTGTACCCTAATAACATGGAGCATGCACTCAATACTGTCAATATATAATGTTCTGGAATTACACACCCAACACTGAAAAGAGATTAAATATGTTTATGCAATGGAGGTAGTAATGGGGAATGGCATGATATGCATCTTATTTTTTAACACTGCAAAAAAAAAAGGGGTGTCTAAAAACAAGATATAAACACTAAATCTGTGGGAAATGATCTTGCTGCATGCACTGCAAAAAAAAGAAAAGTTAGGTGAACTCAAAATTTCAAGGCAACAAACTTCGATAAAATTTTAAATTGGACAATTAAACAAAATATTTTAAGTTTTGTTTTTGAGTTTGCTCAACTCTGAATTTCTCTGGCACGATTGTAACGCCGCTATGAAATGTCAGCTAATGTTGTGACCACAATTTTGAGTTAGCGTTGATACGCTAATGGCTACTCTTGTAGCTGTAACAAGCAGCATCGCTAGCATCAGTTAGCCGCTAGCATCAGTTAGCCGCTAGCATCAGTTAGCCGCTAGCATCAGTTAGCCGCTAGCTTTCACTAATGACCGAATTTCACAACAAAGAAATAAGAGTTAGCAGAACTATTGTCCCTTGTTATGAACCCCAAATTAAAGATATAAGTAACAACAACTCACCAACTTGTTTTTGAGCAGACAACTGGCTTCCTTTGTTGTGCTAACTTACATTATTGCCCTAAATGTCAGTAATTTATATTTCCAAGTTTTACCAAATTAAATCACTGTTTTAGGCCAAAAAATACAAGTTGGCTTTTTTGCAGTGTGCACAGATAATTTCACTCGACAAGATTTCTTGAATTAAGATTGTTAGATCTAGAAATAAGCATGTTGAACACTTAAAATAAGAAATTAACTCTTAAAACAAGTTATGTAACACTTCTAAATCTAAGTTTTTTATCTTGGTAAAAACCAAATAATTTGCAGTGCAGATATAACCATCTAAGTTTTTTCTGTTAATATTAGCTCCTGATTTAATATTCTTATAGTCCACATACGTTGTTTGTTCCTATCCTCAAATATGACCCACAGAACTGTTTTGCAATGCAAATTTTGCAGGTGCAATATCTATTATCTATTAAAGGCAACATTTTTTGCTAAAATACCATTCTGAATGAAGTATTGTAGTGCTGCAGAGAAGTCCCAGCCTACAAATTGTTTTATAAAGACTTAGAAAGAAACTTTGTTTGATATAGATCCTCACAAAAGGTCACACCATGATCCTTATAGTGTATTTTTCAATCAAATTGAGAATAATGACCCAAAAAATAATAACTGTGAATCATATACTAATTGCAATAACAGTTTAAATAAATGCAGTTGGATATTTTTTCCAAATCATTCAGCCCCTAGCTGATTGTTGTGTTTATGTTCTCTGCTCAATACTTTAATGTAATTCTTGGGGGCATGTTCCCCCGGAGAACATTTTTTGTTCTGAAAGCCTAAATCATTGCATATTTTAGTGAATTATTATGAAGGAGAATACAGGTTCTTCTGTTTTATTTACGGCATCTTACTTTGACAGTCTTCTTGTAAATTCTGTGGTGGACTCTGCTAACACATCCATGTGCTCTTATTTTGAAAGCTACATGTGTTTGCTTTTATTTTGAAGGCTGGTCTAACACGTTCTTACATGCCGCCTTATGGTGTTTAATTTACACTAAAAGTTGGAACTTGGAGCTCGGAACAACGTTGAAAATTCTGACATTCGCATAGACCTTGAACGCACCATTAGACACCACACAAATGCCAGACTCTCTAAGTGCTGCAGTGTAAATTAGTCTAACTAATGGAGATTAATCCTCTGTTTTGTGATGTTTGTCGCCTTATGTAAGGAGAATATGGGTTCTTATGTTTTATTTAAGGCATCTTACTTTGACAGTCTTCTTGTAAATTCTGTGGTGGACTCTGCTAACACATCCATGTGCTCTTATTTTGAAAGTTACATGTGTTTGCTTAACTCAATACTTTAACCCTTAATAGGGCACTCATTGAAATACTTGCAAATTCTAAATTTCAACCCTATAGAGAATATTGGAGGATGTTACATACTGCCAGAATGTGTAAAAAAAACATACGAAAATAATATTTTGAGAAAAAAGTTTACGAGATTAAAGTGGCAAATCTATGCATTTTTTTCTCGTAGATTTGCCGCTTTAACCTCGTAAACTTTTGAGATTTAAAGTGGTGAATCTGGGAGAAAAAAGTTGCTTTTTCCGCCACTTTTTTCTCGTAAATCTGCGACTTTTTTCGCACAGATTTGCCGCTTTAAATCTCTTAAATCTGCCACTTTTTTTCTTGTAGATTTGCCACTTTAATCTAGTAAATTTGCAACTTTTTTTCTCGAAATATTACCTGAAGTTACCAAATATAGTTATTTGCCTGATAAAGGGTTTTTAATGTATTTCTTCATCTTCTTTCAGATCTTCCAGACCAGCCCAAAAACATTTCATGCATCTACGAAGTCAAAGATGAAGACGGTGGAGATGTTTTCTGCATTTGGAACAGAGGACGAGATACTTTACTCTGGAACACTTCAGTGCTGCTGTGAGTTAAAAACAAACAAACAAACTGTGATTTGGAAGTCAACAAAACAATGACATCATATTGCTTTTATCTTCTAAATAAATAAAACTGGGCTCTGTGTGTCTCAGGGTGAGGACTGTGTCCAGAAACCAAAGCAGTGAACTGGTGCGCTACAAAGCCTCCAGTAAGGGAACCGATCCTCCGTCAGCCAGCTTCACCATGTCTCGCTCCGTCCAGCAGATCTCTGTGAGGGTTCACACCAACAACCCTCTGGGCTCCGCAGAGTCCCACACCCACAACTTCACACTCAGTGACATCGGTGAGACAGCAGCATCTGATCACTCACCCAGTCGTTGTATATTTAGACCATGGGTCTCAAACTCGCGGCCCGCTGGCCAATTGCGGCCCTCGTGACGATTTTTTGTGGCCCCCACCTTGATATGAAAGTTTAATGTGTTTTATATGAATGGCACTTTACTGTGTTGTGTGTGGAAGGTCCCTTTAATTACTTTTTTGGGTAATTTTGTGTCTTTTTTTAATAATTGTGTCTTTTTTTTTGTATGTTATCCTTTTTAAATAATGTTGTGTTTTTTTAATAACTGTATGTCTTTTTTGGTAATTCTGTGTCTTTTTTGGTAATTTTTTGTCTTTTTAAAATAATTTTGTGTCTTTTTTAAGTAATTTTTTTTTCTGTCATTCTGTGTCTTTTTTTTAGTAATTTTGTCTTTTTTTGGTCATTTTGATACAGCCTCCATTTATTTTTCCATCAACTCCCCTTCTATTGTTAGTTTACAAACTAACTTTTTTCCCTCTCAATATAGAACCTTATATGCATCACCTCATTGCATTACTCTTATTGTACTATGACCAATTGTACCATTCCTCTAATCCAGGGGTCTCAAACTCAAATTACCTGGGGGCCGCTGGAGGCAGTATCAAAATTACCAAAAAAATTACTAAAAAAAGAAACAAAATTACAGAAAAAACTAAATTACTTAAAAAAGGCACAAAATGACCAAAAAAAGGACACAAACTTACTAGAAAAAGACACAAAATAAAAAAAAGACATACAATTACAAAAAAGGACATAAATTGACAGAAAAAAACACTAAATTACTTTAAAAAAGACACAAAATGACCAAAAAATTACACAAAATTACTAAAAAAGACACAAAATTATTTAAAAAAAGACACAAAATTATTTAAAAAAAGACACAAAATTACCAAAAAAGTAATTAAAGGGACCTTCCACACACAACACGGTAAAGTGCCATTCATATAAAACTCACATTAAACTTTCATATCGAGGTGGGGGCCACAAAATATCGTCACGAGGGCCACAATTGGCCCACGGGCCGCAAGTTTGAGACCCATGATCTAATACTTATAAATACCAGCTTGTGAACAGGGTGGATGATGGTTGGGAAGCTAATTCTGACCACTGTGTTGTGGATGTTGATTGTTGTGCTGTTGATTAATGGAAATATAAAAAAAGAAAAAAAAAATTGAGAGAAAATGACAAAAAGACATCTTGTTACAGTTGTTCAAGACTTTTGTTTTTGATTGATCCGGTAGCGATGCCGTCGACTCCTGCTCTGGGCCGGGCGGAGTGCTCCTCCAGAGAGTGCACCATCAGGGTGGAGCAGCCTGTCAGGACTCAACACCTGGAGGTCCAGTACAGAGAGGAAGGAGCTCAGACCTGGACATCAGCTGCACACTCGGTAACAAGGCTCAACTATTCATAATAATCCTGCAGATTTGGAAAATTTAGGGACTTAGTTCATATCTCTCTGACCGTTAATCAGACGGACCTCAGATCTCGTATGTGTCTTGTTCATGGCACGACTGTGTGCATCCTCAATTTTGAAGATTTTTGAATTCATTTTTCTAAATATCATTATTTACGTAGGACGTGTTGCAGCATTGCACTGTTTCTGATTGGACGCCTTTCAGGGGAGCTCCGCCCCCTTTTAGGGGAGCTCCGCCCCATTGTGTGACAGACCTATGTAGTGGAAATTTTCTCTGCTGCTGGTGAAGAATGAAATAGAGACTTCTGCCGGCCGACAAGGTTTATTTTCTTTGCAAAGAAAAGGTCAATCAACACGCAAGAGGTCAAAATAAAGAAAGACCCTGAATCAAAGTAAAACTGCCCAATTTATGCCTGGATAACGCCCACTAGGTGTGGGGCACACCCTTGTGCTAACCAGTCTTTTTTTTTGGTCATTTTATGTCTTTTTTGGTCATTTTGTTACTTTTTGTGGTCATTTTTTGTCATTTTGTGGCACTTTGAGTCCTGTTTTGCTTAATTTTATGTAATTTTTTGGTCATTTTGTGTCATTTTGTGGTCAATTTGATTCTTTTTTGGGTAATTTTGTGTCTTTTCTGACAAATCCCAAAGTATCAAGTTGTTACTTTCCAAGGAGTCTCTGGCTTGAAGCTGACTGTTACACACTCAGGAGGTCAGAATGGACCTTTAAACTGATAGCAAAGGACTTAGATTAAAAGGAACAATAAAATATACAATATATATAAATGCACAGACAGAGATGTTTTAGTTGTTGTCTGCTTCATTATTTGTCCAAAATTCGTCGTATCAACTGAGTTTGTCTGATCTGAACTGTGAGATTCTGTTCAGTGAGACAACATGATGTTAGATTGGGGGTCGCCACTCAGAAAGGTTGAGAAAGGGCAGCCAATAAGGCATCTCCTCTTATTTTCACACTTTTTCAGCCATGATGCATTGATCTTCTGCTGATTGTGAGTCAAAGTTTCAGGTCACGGTGTGCAGAGGTGAACTCACAGTGTTGCACAAGACACAAAAACAAGCTGAAAGTTGATCAGCTCTATCAGCACAATCAGGCGTTTTACTGTGTGATCATAAATGGCACTTTACAGCAGGCAGAAATATGTGAAATAAGTGAGTTTAACCCTCTGAAATCTCCGGCTATTATGTCTGTTAAAAAATCTGTTAAAATGTTTGATTTTGTGGCCCTCACCTTGATATGAAAGTTAATGTGAGTTTTATATGAATGGCACTTTACCATGTTGTGTGTGGAAGGTCACTTTAATTACTTTTTTGATAATTTTGTGTCCTTTTTTAAATAATTCTGTGTCTTTTTGGTAATTTTGTGGGGGGGTTTTTTTGTAATTTTGTCTTTTTTGGTAATTGTGTGTCTTTTTTTTTAGTAATTTTGTGTATTTTTTTGGTAATTTTCTGTCTTTTTTTGTAATTTTGTGTCTTTTTTTTACTTGATCAAAATGTTGAACCCAAAAGAAACAAAGGAAAACATGAAATCTGATCTGATTGAAAATTATGTTTCAAAACACAGAATTTTAAATATTACAAATAAATATACATATAAATATGAACACTAGATTAGATTAGATTAGATTTGACTTTATTAATCCCACAGCGGGGAAATGTCGTTGTTACAGCCGACCACAACAATTGCACACAAAATAGTTTCCCTTTTAGATAAAGATAAAAAATAAAAATAAACAATCTAATAGAAAAAGACATTCAACAATATACAATATACAATATACAACTTAGTGCAAATTAAGTGAATAATGTGCAGAGTGCAAATTAAATGCAAAATGTGCAGAAAAGAAAGAAAGAAAGTTACAACACGTTCAGGTTGTGCTGGTGTTGTACAGTCTGGCAGACTCATTGTAGACTCAATGTAGCTTCATTTTTATGTCTTGACCAACTTTTATTTTCAAAAAACTGACTATTTTGTTTATTTATTGGGTACCTGAAGAGGACTATTTTTGGTTGAAAGAAAGAGACTATTTTTGGTGTTTTGGCTGTGTGAATTATGGGTGAATTTGGGGGCACTGAATTGTATAATACACTGTGTTGAATTGCAAATTCTGGTGTGTGTGTGTGTTTTGTGTTTAATGGGTAGCTTTGGAAAAGGTTTTGCTTAATTTCTGGTTGTTAGGGTCCCTGCATGGGTCCTGTGTAAGTTTGACGAATCAAAAATACAAAAGAAAATTGTCAGATTAGCTCTGACTGTCAAACCGCTACAACGCCATGAAGAAGTCATGTGCAGGTGTTTTCATGGACTCTAGAGGGTTAAAGCACTTAAAATAAACTGAACAACACATGTTTGTGTTGACAGGATGTGCAGCTGAGAGCGGTCCAGGTCCGGTCCATCTCCTCTCTGCAGCCCTACACCTTGTACCATTTCAGAGCCCGGTCCAGGTTCAGCTCCGGCCTGTGGAGCCACTGGAGCACCAGCGTTTCCAACTGGACTCAAGAGGAAGGTAAGCTGCAGCTCCTACACACTATTTATACACTTCCTGAGTGAAAGCACACACAGAGAGACTGAACTGAGTGTTTTCAGTGTCTCTGTGGCACCTTATCGATGCCCTCTATCAGATAATAAAGGTTTGTTCTTTCCTTTGGGGTTTGAGGCTATTTTTATCTCACCACTGACAGTAAACCACTGCAGCAGCTCAAACTGGGTCGAGTGTTTGGAGCATCACTTATAATAAGACACAGCAGCCTGTGAGCCCCACAGTGGCTAATAATAGTAGAAGATTATAATAAAACAGGTTTCAAACTTGCGTCCCGCGGGCCAATTGCAGCCCTCGTGACGATATTTTGTGGCCCTCACCTTGATATGAAAGTTTAATGTGAGTTTTATATGAATGGCACTTTACCGTGTTGTGTGTGGAAGGTCCCTTTAATTACATTTTTTGGTAACTTTGTGTCTTTTTTTAATAATTTTGTTTCTTTTTTGGTAATTCTGCATCTTTTTTGGTAATTTTGTGTCTTTTTTGCTAATTTTGTGTCTTTTTTGCTAATTTTGTGTCTTTTTTGGAAATTTTGTGTCTTTTTTAAATAATTTTGTGTCTTTTTTGGTAATTTTGTGTCTTTTTTAATAATTTTGTGTCTTTTTTGGAAATTTTGTGTCTTTTTTGGTAATTTTGTGTCTTTTTTTGGTAATTTTGTGTGTTTTTTGGTAATTTGTGTCTTTTTTTTAAGTAATTTGTGTCTTTTTTTGGTCTTTGTGTCTTTTTAAAGTAATTTAGTTTTTTTTCTGTCATTGTATCTTCTTTTAATCATTTTGTGTCTTTTTTTGGTCATTTTGTGTCTTTTTAAAAAAAAAAATCTGTCATTTTTTTTGTCTTTTTTAAGTAATTTTTTTCTGTCATTTTGTGTCTTTTTTCTGTCATTTTTTGTCTTTTTTAAGTATTTTTTTCTACCATTATGTGTCTTTTTAAGTAATTTAATTTTTTCTGTAATTTTGCGACTTTTTTAAGTATTTTTTTTCCTGTCATTTTGTGTCTTTTTTTGGTCATTCTGTGTCTTTTTTTGCAGCGGCCCCCAGGTAATTTGAGTTTGAGACCCCTGTAATAAAATGTTTCGCGTGAATTGCACTCGTTATGTATCAGTTAAACTTTGAGCCAGAGTGACAAAAGTGAAGAGCAGACAGTAGTGCGTCTGTAGAAATGTCGTTGCATGTTTGTCATCCTGATGGTGTGAAGATATGAGGGGCAGCCATGACAGATCATCGTATTTTCACTGCAGGTCGAGTCGAGTTCTTTATCTATAATCTGGAAAATCTAACGTGTCACCTCTTTACCCTCCAACAATGGTGAGAAAATGTGTTTTACCCCTTTGAGCCCCACCATTGAAACACGTTTTCTCACTACTGTTTGTTGTAAAAAAGAAACTATAAAAACAGGAAATTATCGTCAACATTTGAACTTTCTCTGAGAGCGGGAAGAGAACGCTTCACAGCTTACAAAAGTTTCTGTTAGAAACAGTAACCAAAACAAAGCTGATATTTCTGCCAAAATCTTTTTATTCTACATGTCTCATTTGAAACACCGAGAAAAAATAAACCATTTGGGTTAAGCGACACTGTGAAGCCATGATTAATTCTGCTGAGACGTACAGTAAGTCAGTAAAGTTTATTTATAGAGCACTTTTCACAGATAAAATCACAAAGTGCTTTGACAGAAGATAAAAAGAAAGAAATAAGATAGGGGAACATGAGACAATTAAAACACAGTTAAAACACAATGAAGCATAAAAATTATAAAATAACATGTACAATGCATTGTGGTCATCCAAATGCCCCAAATCCACGCAGCGATAGTTTTGGCTAATGTCTCTTGCTAGTGTAACCTTAAATAACACAGAAACACTATCTTTCCGTCCGTATTATGCTTAGCTGTCAGTTAATAAAGTTTTGTTTTTACTGTTTTTAATGGATCAATCAAACTGAAGGGCTTAAATCTCCGCTTAGCATGCTAATTGTGAGTTAGCACATTACGCAGTATGCTGCACTAAAAGTACATTAACATGAACCCAGTTAGCTGATATACTATATTGCATTTAAGTATCTCATATCAAATGATTATGGGCATTACGCTCAGCAACATGAATGTCATCCCTGAATTACATAGTAAAGAAACATAAGAAGTGAATAAAGCTAAATCTCCACTTAGCATGCTAATCGCTTATAACAGAATTTGCACATTACATGCAGACCACTACAACGTCTACAACTCCATTAAAACACTTACTTTTCATAAGGTACCACACCATCCAGCACATACACATTGAACATTGATATTCGCTGGAAACTATTTGAATATTATTGGAAAATCGAACCTTGTAGCCACTTTAAAACTCCTAAAGATAGGTAGGCTAAATAGACTTACAGATGAGATGAGTCAGGGTGGAAATCCAGAGTGAATTGAATTCAAAAATCTTCAAAATCGAGGATGCACACCTTCGTGCCATGCGTAAGCCACATACGAAATCTGAGGTCAGTCTGACTAACGGTCAGCGAGATATGAACTAGACACACACACACGCTTCTTGCTTTTATAGATAGATTTCATTATAACTGTGTTATTCTGCACAAAAGACGTTTTTGAGTTGTTCCATCTTCTCGACAAGATGGTGATATTTTATTTAGATTTTATATATTGCAATGAAATAAAAGGCCACAATGAAGTGAATAAAATGCAAAAAGAGCAACAGCAAAAAACACCCTGTAAAAACATGAATGTAATATATATACATATATGGTATTTACAGCTGTAAAACCGTAAGTGTGTTCAAAGGGAAGTGTCTGTTTAAGAAGGTTTTGACCACATTTATCATTCACGTATGTTTCATCTTCCTCATTTTCATGGATGAGCTCAGAGTCGCAGCCACACACGTGATTTCTGATCTTCCAGGCAGCCGCTGGTTTCATCCAGGGCCGCATGACAAAATCCTTACAGAGAATTGAAACATTAATTAAGGAAGCTTATCTACCACAATAAACAATTTGTTTTCTTGTGAAAGTAAAAACCTCCCTGAGGAGAAATACAGCTGTAAGATCCTACTGACACAGAAAACGAGCTGCAATATCTCATATTTCTGGCTCCCAAAAGACAAACAAAACTTTATTTTAATGTACCATATTGTGAAGTGAAGTTTCTTGCATTGCAGCAGGGTAGCGAACACTTGAGTCTCAGTTTTCCAACAGCAATTGAACTCACCAAGAGGGAAGTGTTCCTCACATGCATGTGCTTCTTTACAATGTGACCTTAAAGAGAAACTTAAAGACAACAAGATGTCTAATGTCAATAATGGATGTTACCTCAACTGTTTTTATGTAACATGAATCAGTTATGGATGTATATTTATCGACTCAGAAAGCACAACGTTTCTTTGCGGTGTTTCACTTTGCTGTCAGACTCGAGCTCACACAGGAAATGAAACAGAGCTGCAGACTTTTAAAAGATTTTAACCCTCTATGGTACAGTGTTGTCCTCAGACAACATTCCCATTTTTAACCTGTCAGATTTCTACCATGCATGTTTCTGAGTGATGCAATACTTTAAAAAAAGAGGGAAGAGTATAGGGAACCAATAGCAATGCTTTAATTTGTCACATGACCTCCAGGAGGCCATATTGAAACACTATTTTGCAGACTTTTCCAAAGGAAACCGCTTTGTAAACACATGTAAAAGATTCAGTAGCTTCAACAGGGAACAATACATGGCATTTTAAATTTAAAAACATTATAAAAGGAACTTTTTTAACCGGTTTCTTGTCTGAATGTTGCCTGTAGGAAACATTGAACCATTGAACCAACGACCCATTGAAATGAATGTCTTCAACAGTCTACATCAGGGATGGGCAACTTAAATGCTGCAGGGGGCCACAATTTTTCATGTTTACTACCACAGGGCCACATATAGGACCGTGCACTTAACCAGATATGAAGAAACTGCAATTTTAAATATGTTTACAGTTCAGTAACTTAACATATTTCATGCTCAAATGCATGTATAACAGTATAAATAGGAATACAAAAGGTTTGAAGCAAATAAAAATTAACACTTACTGTGATTTCTTTTTTTCAGTGCAAGAACAGCAGACCAACATTAATTGCAAGAAGTAATTTTGTGCATTTTTACACTGCACTTTTAAGATTTCATGCTCAAATGCATGTAGTTGTACTGAGGGCCACTTAAAGTGAGGTTGCGGGCCGTATGCGGGCCCCGGGCCTCCAGTTGCCCATCCCTGGTCTGAGTGTATGAAACTATCAAAAATGATGGTTTACTCATCTATCAGTGGGAATATATATTTTTTCCAGATGGAAAAGGGCCAGAAAATGACGTTTTGAGTGATTTTTGTGGCACAAAATGGCAAAGTCTGCAAAACAATGTTTCAATATGGCCTCCTGGAGGTCATGTGACAAATTAAAGCATTGCTATTGGTTCCCTATACTTTTCATTTTGTGTCTTTTTTGGTCATTTTGTGTCTTTTTTGGACATTTTTTTGTCATTTTGTGGTCAATTTGAGCCCTTGTTTGCTTAATTTTATGTATTTTTTGGGGTAATTTTGTGTCTTTTCTGACAAATCCCAAAGTATCAAGTTATTACTTTCCAAGGAGTCTCTGGCTTGAAGCTGACTGTTACACACTCAGGAGGTCAGAATGGACCTTTAAACTGATAGCAAAGGACTTAGATTAAAAGTAACAATAAAATATAAAAAAATATATAAATGCACAGACAGAGAGATGTTTTAGTTGTTGTCTGCTTCATTATTTGTCAAAAATTCATCGTATCAACTGAGTTTATATGATCTGAACTGTGAGATTCTGTTCAGTGAGACAACATGATGTTAGATTGGGGGTCGCCACTCAGAAAGGTTGAGAACTACTGGAATTGAGGGTTAAGTACACACGCCTCAAAATCGTACGTACATGTCTCTATGTGTCTGATTTTGTTATTTTTATTGTTTCAGCTCCTGCAGAAGAGCTGGACGTGTGGTGTGCTGAACCCTCCTCTGGCTTTAAATCCCTCAGAGTTTATTGGAAGGTGAGTTTATAAATCTGTTTCTGGTATAAATGTGGAGGATAGAAGACTAAAGCACGGTTTCATGTGTTCCCTCTCCTCTTTCACTCCGTGTCTGTGTGGGCGTGCAGTGTTTTCACCATAGTGACACTTTCTGGTCTTCCTGCTTCACTACTACTTTCAGTACAGACTAAAGGTCAACCCTTGACCACTTTCCGAGGTGTGACTCGCTCACACACACACATTTACACATCCCTTCCCTCTACCACACACACATACACTCATTTAATGTCACATAAAGACAGTTTGAAATGAGTGAAACCTGACGGCTGACACCACAGTTTCAGTTTACAAGAAAAGAGGAGCTGAACAGAAATGATGTGTCTTACGTGCAGCGTTTAAAGACAGACAGACGTATCCGTTAACTGTTTAATGCTCATGTTGTTGTTTCTCTTTCATCAACAAAATTAAAAAAAATGGTGAATCATAACATCAAAGTTCCAGCACACATCTGAGAAAATCATAGAGGAAAAGCCTGTAAAAACAGGCATTATTGTTGGACTTTGAACTTTCTGACAGTCCTTGAATGGATCATGGGTTGGGAAAGCATCAGTTAGACACAGCAAAGATTAAAATTCAGATGTTTCTGTCAAAAGTTTCATGACACGGATATTTATGTACTTTGTTATATATTCATGCATGCTGTGCATTCTTGATCTACATACCCTCTGCTGTACTTTTATATTAAGTGTATCCCATTGTCTTGAGGAAATGAAAGTGTAATATCTGTATCTAATCATGTCCCGTTGAATTCCCTTCTAACTGTACCTGATTATTTCAGTGCAATTGTTGGGAAAAAGGATTGAGAAAAACTTTAAAATTAATCTATCTGACTCCAACACAAAAACCTCTCACCTTTTTCTCTGCTCTGATCCTTTGATGGGGAATGATGAGCAGGAGAAGCCCGAGTCCTCAGTTTAACTTCACTTTATTACAATATGTCAAGAAATGTGCAGTTACAGAGTCTCTGGGTTCAATTTACGTTTCCCTGCACTGCAGAAAAAAGGGACTAAAAACAAGATAAAAACACTAAGTCTGAGGGAAATGATCTTGCTGCATGGACAGATAATTTACCTTGATTTGAAGATTTCTTAAAATAAGATTGTTAGATCTAGAAATAAGCATGTTGAACACTTTTAAAAAAAGAAATGAACTCTTAAAACCAGATCAATTATCTAACACTTCTAAATGTAAGTGTTTTTATCTTGGAAAGCACCAAATAATTTGCAGTGTGACAACATAAAGGCTGGTCAGTTCGCAAAGTCTGAACACATACGTCTAATTTCCCTAAACCAAGTTTTATAGCAACAAAAGTTTACAAAAATGTAGATTGGTCTTTATGCAGACATTACCTCCTTTAGATCCGCTGATTTATTATTTGTATTTTTATTGTTGTTGTTGTTGTTGTTTTATTTGCAAAAGACAAAAAAAAGTCTGTTTTCCTGACACAATTAAGCACAGAGCAATACTGACGAAGCAACATAAGCACTGCTGCTTTAAATCACTTTAAATCGTTTCTCTTGGCTGCAGGAGCTGAACATCTCCACTGCGAGAGGGAAAATCAAAGAGTACAAAGTCAACGTTTCCAGCCGTAACTCAGGACTGGTCTTCATCACCAACATTAGTGCCGACGTCAGGAACTTTTCTGTCCCTTTCTGTGGCGACTGTGAAGTGACGGTGCGAGCTTCCAACTCTAAAGGCTCGTCGCCTCCTGCAAGAATCACCGCCCACCACACCAAAGGTAAGGGGGAAAAACAACTATGCATGAGTGAATGCTAGTCTAATATGTCTTTGTGTCTCTGATGTTAACTCCATGGAGTCTTTATGGGCTATTTTGTCCATTTTTTTATCCTTTTCATCCTGCCTGTATTCACCACTTAAAACATGTCATGTATATAAATACATAAATGTGATCTTGTGATTGTGTGTGATCCTGTCATCAACTCTGGTTTTTATTCTAGTGGGACTCTTTATTTGTGTCTTGTGTGTTTAGCTTAACAATTTTGGTCATTTTGTGTATTTTTTAGTCATTTTGTGTGTTTTGTTGTGTCTTTTTTTAGTCATTTTGTGTCTTCTTGTGTCCTTTTAAAGCCATTATGTGTCTTTTTTGTGTCTTTTTTGGTCATTTTGTGTCTTTTGTTGTGTCTTTTTTTAGTCATTTTGTGTCTTCTTGTGTCTCTTTTGGGTCTTTTGTTGTGTCTTTTAAAGTAATTTTGTGTCATTTTTTTGGTCATTTTGTGTCTTTTTTTGTCACTTTGTGTCTTTTTGTGTCTCTTTTGGGTCTTTTGTTGTGTCTTTTTTAGTTATTTTGTGTCTTTTTTAGTCCTTTAGTCCAACATAAAATGTGATTTTGAATCTTTTTTTTTAACTTTCAAAACACTATCATGCTCAATAAAGAATTTGAAATGTTGCAAATGTGAACAAAGGTGTCAAATCTAACATATAAGAGGGTTCCATCCAGTTCTATCATTTTATACTAAATCTATTTGAGCTTGTCTCCAGTTTTACTTGGTATATCATCATCAAACTGAAACTGGCCTCATGGAGTTTACAGCCAGAACTTTAGAGGTAAATTTACAGTAGGGCTCCACGCTGCTTTGTTTTCTAGTCTGGATGGAGTCAACAAGTCTGGATTATTTGGAGCTTTTGGAGACTCCACAGGGTTAAAAGGTTACAGACACATTACTGAGGCTGAACTTTGTGCCTGTCTGATTGTCTCTTGTAGCGACGCTGACACAGTTGAAGCCTCCTCAGGACGTGCAGGTAACTGCAGACAACCGCAGCGCCGCCATCTCCTGGAGAAACGATGACACTGCACCTCTACCTGCAGAGTACGTGGTGGAGTGGTTCCCACAGGGCCACAAGCTGGAGGAGCTCCGATGGCTCAGACTGGGCAGGAATAACAACCAGACTGTTGTTTCAGGTCTGACGCTAAGTTACAGTTATTCCTGCTGCTTTTCCCTCTTCCATACTGTTTCTGTTCCTGAACACCTGTCTGTCTCTCTGCAGGTATCAGACCATTTGAGTGCTACGAGGGAGCCGTGTATGTTTTCTATAATGAGAGCACAGTGAGCAGGACCAGGTTCACAGGTGTCGCCACTTTGGAATCAGGTAATATTCAAATTTATCATTTATTAAAACAATGACAAGGAGTTTTTAAAGTCATTTTGTGTCTTTTTTTGGTCATTTTGTGTCTTTTGTTCTGTCTTTTTGGTTATTTTGTTTCTTCTTGTTTCCTTTTAAAGCCATTTTGTGTCATTTTGTTCTTTTTGCTTGTTGTTTGCAGCTCCAGCAGCTGGTCCATCAGTCCAAGAGATGCATGAGGGAAACAGGGTTAAAGTGAGCTGGGAGGAGATTGAGAGGAGTCAGAGAGGAGGATGCATCACCAACTATAACATCTATCTAGAGAGCGACAGCAGACATCGCCACAACTGTAAGAATCCTTACTGACAACTGACATCCTGCACACTGGAGGTGATGGTGTGTGCAGCAGGAGTAACGTCCCTCTGCTGTGTGTATAAATGTGTGTTTCAGACTCTGTAGCAGCATCAGAGAGGATGCACACCATCTCAGATCTGTCTCCAGCTCTCTACAGCCTGTGGATGACGGCGTCCACTGCCTCAGGAGAAGGTCCTGCAGGGCAAAAGGTCAAGTTCTTCATCCAGCGTAAGCAGCTTTTCAAGTTTCTGGAACCACCCTTTAATCAAGCTTTTGATGCATTTTTGCACAAAACTCACTAACATTAAAAAGTCATTAGGAAGGGATATTTTAAGGACCAGTATAAACTGTTTTAATGTACATATAGTTGCATGAGAACTGTGAACACCTCCTTTAACCCTCTATGGTACGCTGTTGCCCCATTTTTGGCCTGTCAGATTTCTACAAGTCATGTTTTTGAGTGATGCAATACTTTAAAAAAGAGGGAAGAGTATAGGGAACCAATAGCAATGCTTTAATCTGTCACATGACCTCCAGGAGGCCATATTGAAACACTATTTTACAGACTTTTCCAAAGGAAACAGCTTTGCCATTTTGCGCCACAAAAAAATCACTCAAAACGTAATTTCTCTTTTCCATCTGGAAAAAATATATTCCTACTGATAGAAAACCTTCAGATAAACTTCAGATAGATAAACCTTCATTTTTGATAGTTTCATCCACTTAGACTGTTGAAGACATTAATTTCAATGGGTCGTTGGTTCAATGGTTCAATGTTTCCTACAGGCAACATTCAGACAAGAAACCGGTTAAAAAAGTTCCTTTTATAATGTTTTTAAATTTAATATGTTATGTATTGTTCCCTGTTGAAGCTACTGAATCTTTTACACGTTTATTAAATAAATTATGTTAAAATTAATTTTAAAAACTTTCTTTTTCACTTGTGCACCGTTACAAATTGCCTACGGGCAACAAACCCCCCAAAACTTTTTTTTTTTTAAAGAATTATAAAATTTCTTCAGAAATTTTGTATATTTTAAGACAAAAAAAGACTCTGAACATATTTTTCCTAGCTGGCATCATAATGCGTAACCATAGAGGGTTAAAAAATGTAGACTGACAGATCTGATCAAGGCCAGCTTATAGATTTTTGCTCATGACAGTCACAACACAACTTAAAAACTGTCTTTTGAAAGATAATAAGGCTGTTTGTCTGTGATTCTACTCTCCATGCTGCATGTCTTACGTCTCCTTGTTTCCTGTCGTAGCGTCAGAGGAGAGCCAGCTGCCCACCCCCCTCATAGTGTGTGCAGTCGTCGCCCCGTTTGTCATGTGTCTGGTGTGTTTGTACCACAGTTCAGCAGTAAAACAGAGGTATGTGAGCAGCAGCAGCCCTGTGTGGCTTTACAAGTTTCTGCAGAAAACGCATAACAATCGTCAAAGAAATCATGTAGCAATAAAAATGTACTATTTTGCCATTAAACTTTCCATGCAAAACTTTTTTTTTCCAGGTTATGGGTGTATTTCCAGTGCCTCATGCTCGATGCAGTGCCAGATCCTGCAAACAGCAAGTGGGCAAAAGAGTATACCCAGGAGAAGGTAATTATACAGAAGGGAAAAAATACAATTTACTGTATGCTGCAACCCTCTAAACCTTCGGGACTGAAACTAATGTTTTCTTTAAAAGATTGCCAAAGATACGTTTATCATAGAAAGAATCTTTAAAAACAGGCATTATCGTCAAAATTTTAAATATCTGACAGTTCCTGAACGTATCATAGGTTTCCAAAGTTTCTGTTAGGAAAAGTAACCGAAACTAAGCTTAAAACTGTGATATTTCTGTCAAAATCACTTTATTCTACATCTCTCATTTAAAATGCTTAAAATAGTTACATCCTGTTAAAAACATTAAATTCTGCTCCTCAGAGACACTGAAGACATGATTGATTCTTACACAGAGCAGAGAGGAGAGGACAGGAGAGGTTGTAAATGTGGAGACTCAATTTATTTTTTAAAAGTGTTGTATACATAAATTTCATTCTATTTAAATTAAAAAAAATAATTAATCAGAGAAATTCAACTTGATGTGATCAATGTCAATATCACTGTGTTAAAAAGTGAAACTATAGTGTGAAAGGGTCAAAGTTATGAGACCAAATCGATAAACCTCCTTTTTTATATCTATATAACGTTATATATAACTTTATTGACACATTACCGTGGATACGCATTGTTCTGCTTCTCTCCTCATGACGGCTCGCCTTGTTAGTGACCTGTCAATCAAAGGTAGCCCCGCCCCAAATCATACGATTCTTTATCTTCTATTTTCTTCTAAATGGGGCCATTATTTAACTATTAACATCAAGTGATTGAGACCATAGTGTTGTCCTAAAAAAAATTCAGAGGTAATAAATCAAGTGAAAGGTTTTTCATTTTGCATTGAAATGAATAGACAGAAATGTTTTTGCAGCCAAACTTAGCGCCCCCTGCTGGAACTTTTGGTAGAATGCAGCTTAAGGCACTTCCTGGTTCGCCTCCCTGCTCAGACCAGGAGGTTGCCGCCTGGTTATTCTACACAAAATATTATTTTCAAATACAAGGCTACAGTGAGAAAAATGTAAAAAGAACACACTAAGAAATCTTAAAACCAATTTTTATTCACTGGCTTTTAACTCAGCATGAGCCTTTGCTCTGTTTTATTTGTTTTTATTTGTTCTTTGTGTTTTTAAAAAAAATTAAGATTAATTTTAAAATTGAGATTAATTTTAAAACCCACTTTTATTTATTGGTTTTTACCCAGCATGAGACTCGCTTTGTTTTAGTTGTTTTTACTTGTTCTCTGTTTTTATTGTTGGTCTGTCCTGCCATGTACAGCACTTTGTATCAGCTAACACTGTCTTAAAGGGCTCTAAAAATAAAGTTGATTTGATTTGATTTGACAAAAAACGATCTGAAACAGCTTGTTGGGGTTTAAAGGGTTATTAATAAGTTGGTATGTCTTTTCTAAACAGGGCAAGATGAACCTCCTGCTGCAGCCGAGTACCTCAGGACCAGCAGAGGAGGAGGAGGAGCCCGTCCTGGTGGACGTGGAGGAGCTGCCCAAGCAGAGCAGTGGCCCCTGCTCACCTCCAGGCCCTCATCCAACCAGCTGGGGCCCCGGGACGGAGCCCCCCACCCTGCTCTACCCTCAGACCACCTACATCAAGAGCTTCTCCCACGACTCGGACAGCTCCAACCACACACACACCTCCCTGGACACCAACACCACCGTCGACTACATCACATCACACGGGACGGGAGAGCTGGACGAGGAGGAGGAGGAGGAGGAAGAGGAGGAGGAAGAGTTTGTAGGAGTGCTGGGTTTCTTCCCCAGTCACAATGTCTTCATGGAGCCGCTGCAGTTTGGAGGGAAGTTGACTCTGAATTCGGTCAAAATTGACTGCGGTGACTTCTTCCTGAACAGTTGAAAGTGTTGAAAGCAGAACTCTCTCAGAACAATTCAAGCACCAACACGATGACTGGACACCTGGGATTCCTCTTTTTATCTTTATTTTCTGCGTTTTTCTGCTTTAGTCAGGTGCAAATATGGTTTAACCCTAAAAAAAAAACTAACAAAAGGTTTCTCAGTGGTTTACAGTATCAGATGTACTTAAAAACAGACTAAAAGTTTAACAATTTTTCACTCCAAAAAAATGCCCCATTTTCAAACATAGCGGCCGTCAGGTTTTTAACCCTTTATCGGGCAAAGAACTATATTTGGTAACTTCAGTGGATATCAAAATGTCTCTCTGTTTGGTCGTAGAACCACATGGATTTTTCTTCCAGTTAATTAGCAAAGATCAGGCTACGTCACAGACGGTGACACCATGACATCTGACCAATATAATAATATTAACTTTAGAACTTGACTATGACGGCATATTAGGGCCAAGTATGAATACAAATAAAAATACAAACCCAGGGAGGAGGGGGGAGTAATATTTCGAGAAAAAAATTGCAAATTTTCTGGCAAATCAACATGAAAAAAAGTCGCAGATTTATGAGAAAAAAGTGGGGAAAAAACAACTTTTTTCTCGCAGATTCACCACTTTAAATCTCATAAATCTGCACTTTTTTTCTTGTAGATTTGCCACTTTAATCACAAAAAAATATTGTTTTCCTACGTTTTTTGTTTTTTTTACGCCGCTCTGAAAACGTTGAAACGCATGATCTGATCATGCCGGTGCGCTCACAGAGCCCAGAGGATTAAAGCAATTGGTTACAAGCATATTTATGAGAAAACAAAGTTCAATTTCCCTTCAGTAATTACATATTTCTCCTTTCTCATATGGCTTTGTCTAGTGTTGGCGGCTTCCTGTCCATCTTGGACGCCATCTTGAAAATGACACCTTTCTAGTGGTCAGATTTTGGTAAACTTTTAGTATATTATTAAGGACATCTAATACTACAATAAACCAGCTGAGAAACCTTTTGTTAGAATTTTTTTTTTAGGGTTACGTATTCTTTTTTCATGTTCATGAACTACCTCCTTGCTCAATGAAATCTGTAATCTGTAAAAAAAAAAAAAAAAAAAAAAGGAAAGGAAAGTCTTCTCACTGACATCTACCAGGGCTGTAATTTATGACTGAAAATATAAGTGTTTTTATTTTATGCATTACTATTGTTTTCTCTTCAGAGCGGTACTGGACACACTAATACCACGACCAAATACAACACAGTACAGGCTGCATAACAGAGTGTTTAGAGGTGTTGTGATTTCTGCCTGAACTGAAGTCTTTGAAATAAACATCCATATACCAACAGCGCTGACGGGCCCTTTTTGACAGCTAACAATTTGACTTTTACAGGTGTTACTATGACTAATAACATTAATAAAGCTCTGTTCTATTCAAGTGCCCCGAGAACCAATGGCTGCATGAAACTGAAGCAGCTAAACAGAATATAGCATCATTAGGGCCACAGGGCAATCGCACTGAGCACTGCAATGCAATGCAAAATTTTGCATTGAAGTGAATGGGGCAGTCGGAAAAAAATGAGCGAAAAAAAGAACAATGATTGGAGATTTTTAAACGTCTACTTCTCCGGCATAATTTCACCTAGAGACTCCATTTAAACTTTAAACAGTAGACACAAGTCTTGTGTATCGGTGTATTAATCCACGTTTCGATAGGTCATATAGTTTTTTATCAATCCCTGTTCAATGACCATGATCATTTTTGGAGAAATTCTGAGATTATAATGGGTGTGTATTGCACGGAATGTTCGCGTCTCAGTGTGTGACATCATCGCCAGAGTGTAGAGGGAGAGAAAAAATTGTCAAAAAATACATTTGAAAACTGCGCTCCAGTCCGCAAATTCCACTCTACAGAAATAATTTATACATAGAAACGTTGGAAAATTTGTCTTCTCACTCACAATCCTCTGGTAAAGCTGTCAGAGTTATAGTTTGGGCGTAGGACGCACAGATGTGCCACCAACAGACATACTATACTATGATTTTTTTTTTTTTGGACGACATACTATACTATGATTTTTTTTTTGGACGACATACTATACTATGACTTTTTTTTTTCTTGGACGACATACTATACTATTACTTTTTTATGATTTTGGACGACATACTATACTATGACTTTTTTTTCTTGGACGACATACTATACTATGACTTTTTTGGACGACATACTATACTATGACTTTTTTTTTTCTTGGACGACATACTATACTATTACTTTTTTATGATTTTGGACGACATACTATACTATGACTTTTTTTTTTTGGACGACATACTATACGATGACTTTTTTGTGATTTTGGACGAAATACTATACTATGACTTTTTTGTGATTTTGGACGAAATACTATACTATGACTTTTTTTGGACGACATACTATACAATGACTTTTTTGTGATTTTGGACGAAATACTATACTATGACTTTTTTTTTGGAGGACATACTATAGTATGACTTTTTTTTCGGTGACATACTATACTATGACTTTTTTTGGGACAACATACTATACAATGACTTTTTTTTTCGACGACATACTATACTAGGACTTTTTTTGGACATGCTATACTATGATTTTTATTTGGGACAACATACTATACTATGACTTTAAGATTTTCACAGTGAGCTGATAAATATAATTATTCAATTAAACAAATGATTAAATAGAAGATAAATGTATATTATCAATTCATTTCTAAATGTTCCTTTACTTTATTATTCCTTATATCTATTTTTATTGTAAAATAGTCAACTTTTCATGTCAGAAAAACAAACCATTTTTTTCAGCTTTGTGAGGGGCATTTTGTGGAGTCTTCTCTTTTTGTTTTTTTCCGACACAAACCACTGAGTCACACACTAGAGCAGCTGGAACCAAAAGCTGCTTCTCCATTTTGTAAGTTTTTACTAAGAGCATGATGGGGGAAAACTGCTCAAAGAAGTTGTCTTGTAAATAGTTTCCCTGCAAGATAAACAGTCTGTCTTAAATCTCAGTGTGAGACTAAAAACTCTAAACACTTGTCTTTAGATGTGAGCTGATAGTTTTCCAGGAGTCTTTTCCAAATCTTCCAATGTATAGGGAGCATTAAACAGCAAAATCATCGATCATCATCAGAGATAATGTATCCATGTAGATGTGTGTAAACAGAAGCAAACAAAAGAAACCCACTGTACATGTGAAATAGTTTTGTTCTTAAAATAAACCGACAATGCAAAAGATTTATCGACCATCTTTATTTACCGACAGAGGTCTCTAATAGCAGGGCTAGAATTCACACATTTGTAGAGCACTTCAGTTGTTCCACACAATGAACGACTGTATTTCTTTCAGAGCAATTATGCAGTGCTGCCACTGTGGAAGCTACAGGGCAAGTAGCAACAGTGGAGGAAAAGATCAGCACAGAACAGACTGCAAAAACAAACTGAAGCTGGGCTGAGTTTACATCTGTAGAAGAACGCTCGAGTGGAGTGTGTAAACAGTCGGAGAAGGTCTGAAGACTCCCAGGATCACCACATCTCAACTGTGTCAAGACACTTCCTCTCCGTATCACTCTTAGAGTAAAAACAAAGGCATTAATTGACTTGCACGTGGCTGGTAATCAAAGATGAAATGGGTAGGAAGGAAGAAATATCTGATGGCTAATAGCACCGCAAATACATCAGAAATCAGAACACTTTGAATAACTTGCGGCTTTGAAATTAATCCACTTGACAAATACATATCGGGGGATTAATGCAAATTTAGGAAAAGTAATCACCCAATGTGTTCCTCCAAAAATGACCTAATGTTCCTCCTTTAGAACATTTCAGTACAAAGAACCATAATACAGATTTAGGCGCCATTTCATCAATGCATTCAAATGTAGGCAGCGGCGCTCGATAGAGATCGAGGCGCGTCCCGTTTGCACCATGTGAAATACAGTCTCTGAAAGAATTTATGAAAATAGTTAAGATTTACAGGCCGAAGATCATAGAAGAATAGACCTCCTGTATAAAATATAAAACAATACCCCAGTGCTAAAGAAAAAAATCCATAATTCTTAATGAGTGAAGCAGTAACTTCATCAGAATACCTGGTGTGGCAGAGCTTATGAGCTTGGGTTGGAGCTCCACAGTGCCTATTTAAAAAGCGAGCAAGCAATGGCTCACACCAAGCTAAAGACACCCTTCTTATGCTTACATTTCCAAATGCATATCTTCAAGCAGCAATTACAAAAATTTATCAATGGACAATGCATAACCTCTGAAAAAAATACTGTATGAAAACATCCCTGCTACTTTGTTTCCAAGTACAAAACCTCTACCAATAAGTTGCTCCAGAGTAGCAAGAAGTCCTTTTCTTTTTTTGTTTATTTTTTTTTTTTGGTAATTTCTGTTTTTTTTTTCCATCTTCGTTTTGTTTTTATTGGGTAAAACTCAGTCCTCACTTTGAGTGCCATAGTTAATGACAGTCTCTTCTCCATCATTTCACTTTGCTGAAGGATCCAGGAACATGCAAGCCTCGTAGTGGAGGTGCTCAGGAGGCTCCTGTAGGCCTGAGGGGCCGCAGCCGGGGCCCCTAGGCCAGGGCTGGGAAGGCCTCGGGGTCGTCCACGTTGGGCACAGACGCAGTTGACTGAGGAAAAACAAACATGAAGTCAGAGTTAGTTTCAAGTTTTATTTTATTTTGCACAATAATAAGACAAAAAGGATAAAGAAATAGAAAAAGAAAGGTGCAAGATAGCAACAAACCCAAAGGGGCTTCTACAGGACATCTACCCATGTTAAAATTCACAAGTTAAATTAAAAACAACTATGAAATAAGGAAAAAATTAGGGCTGTCCCGATCCGATCACGTTGTTTCAGACTCGATCGGAATCAGACATCATGTCCCGATCAGGGATCAGATTTATGTATATTCAGCATGACATCATTTTACTGCAGGCTGCATGTCAATAAGTGAAGCAGAACCTAGGTGGCGCTAATGCACCTTAAAGTTGGTGCTGCCGCCATTACAAGAAGAAGAAGAAGATGAAAGAACCAACACGGCAGCAGTTTAAACCGACGCACGAGTATTTCTGCAGTCTGGAAGTATTTTAAAGTGAAGGAAAATAACAATGCGATTGCAAACTGTCACGTATGTAAACTGGGAGTTTCAAGAGGGGGGCAAGGAAAAGGCTGCATTCAATTCATTTCATAATTCATTTTAATGTGTTATAGAAGTATCGGATCAGGACTCTATCGGCAGATACTCAAAATCAAATGACTCAGGGCAAAAAAACCTGATCGGGACATCCCTAGAAAAAACATTACACAAAACTGAAGCAAAACTATAATAATATTAAAAGTAAAATAAAACAAGTGTAGAAGTGCATGTGTGTGCGCATGCCTATGTATGATTTGGTGCGTTTACATGCAGTTTAATCGAGTTTTGCTTAAAGATCGATATTGGCGTCTAATAGGACTTCTGTCCTTGTCCCAGTTTACATCAATCAATCTTCATTTATATAGCGCTTTTCATAAATATAAATGCAACTCAAAGTGCTTTACAAAAGCCATCAGCCCGTCCAAACGTATAAAACATACAACACATGCAACTGAGAAAATCGAATAACTGACTAACACTAGATGGTGAAATGAGTCGTTTCAGCAGGTTAAGATTTAAAATTTCTGGTTGACTTCAGTTTGACACAGTTTGTGACGTCGCTACTGATCGACAACCGGCTAATGTGACTGGCTTCATGAATGTTTTTTTTCTGGGGGTCATTCCTAGAGCCACTAAACTGCTCTTGTATGTGTATTTTAAGGAGAACTGACCGAGGCTAGTACGATAGTGAGGAGGGTGAAATCTTGTTAATTGTCTAGTATTGTACTTATGTAATTGTGAGTTGACGGAAATATTCACTGAAAGCTTTAGGAATGGAATTTAGAATACACATATAAAGATAAAAATGCATATTTGGTATGTATGTACAACTACATGCGTTTGAGCATGAAATCTTAAAAGTGCAGTGTAAAAGTGCACAAAATTACTTCTTGCTATTAATGTTGGTCTGTTCTTATACTGAAAAAAGAAATCAGTTTTTTATTTGCTTCAAACCTTATGTATTCTTATTTATACTGTTATATTTGAGCATGAAATATGTTAAGTTACTGCACTGTAAACATATTTAAAATTGCAGTTTCATCATATCTGGTTAAGTGTCCTATATGTGGCCCTGTGGTAGTGTCCATGAAAAAACTGTGGCCCCCTGCAGTATTTAAGTTACCCGTCCCTGGATTAGAGGAATTCAGAGTAAAAAGGAGGCTTTTAACAAGCTTCCTGTGAGGTGATCTACCTTGTCAGTCCTTGGTCCACGAACCGGCCTAGTGGTTTCACCGGGGGCGGCGCTGGGTGGAGGACCGCCGCGTCCACGACCACCGCGGCCGCCACGTGGTCCGCCGCCGCGCCCGCGACCCGGACGGCCCAGGTCTCCGAAATTAATCTCCAGCTGAGACGTGATGTCATTGGCTGGCTTCCGGAAGTGGTGCTCATCCTCACCCTGAATTAAAAAGACGTGTAAATTTTAAAAAAGCCTTTTAGAATTTGTTTGTTTGTTTTTGTATGATTACAGTTTTGGTTCATTATGTTGACATGTTTGATTCATAAACAACAGAAGAGATTGTACCTTCGGCTCCTCAGCCTCGGGGTCGATCACTTCGTCTTTCTTATCCTGAAACACAAAACGATAAAAAGGTTAACAACACATACAAGAAGTATTTAGACCATGGGTCTCAAACTCGTGGTCCGAGGGCCAATTGAAGCCCTCGTGATGATATTTTGTGGCCCCCCACCTTGATATGAAAGTTTAATGTGAGTTTTATATGAATGGCACTTTACCGTGTCGTGTGTGGAAGGTCCCTTTAATTACTTTTTGGTAATTTTGTCTTTTTTTTAATAATTTTGTGTCTTTTTAGTAATTTTGTGTCTTTTAATAATTGGGTCTTTTTTAAATAATTTTGTGTCTTTTTTTAAAAAAGTAATTTTGTGTCTTTTAATAATTGAGTCTTTTTTAAATAATTTTGTGTCTTTTTTTAGTAATTGTGTGTCTTTGTTTGTTCATTTTGATACTGCCTAAAGACGTCAACAAAGGGTATTTTCACTATAATTTTAGTTAGTTTTAGTAAGTTTTGTAAACACAAAATACAGTTTCTCCGTTTCTTTTGGGGTTTTTTTAGAAACTCTTATCTTTATTTCAGTTAGCTAAACTGTTTTTTCAATTCTAGTTTGTTATTTCATTAGTTTTAGTTAACTATAATAACCTTGATCCTTATGACTCCACTACAAGTATTAGTCCTGCATTCAACACTCAAGTAAAAGTACAAAGTAGCAGCACTAAAATGTACTAAAGTATCAATTGTAAAAGTCCTCATTATGCAGAATGATCCCACTCAGATTGGTGTATATTATATTCTCAAATATATTATGATTATTGATGCATTTATGTTATTGTACCAAGTACAGAACATGAGTAGTGTACTTAGTGTGTTATATTAACCAGTGGTTCAATGTAACTGAGCAAAAAGTTTGTAAAGAGGAACAGAAACGTAATCAAATGTTCTATCAAGACCTTCACTTCCTGTCAGCTTTAATCTAGAACGCCATCATCTAAACACGCTGACGCAGTCTGGGTGGGTGTGGGCTTCGGTTAACACCTCTGAGCATTTCACAGCTTTAATCTTTACTCTACCAAATCTTGATTGAAAGAAAAAAGTTTCTCACATTATACTTAAAAGCAAAGCAAATTCATTTATATCATGGGTCTCAAACTTGGGGCCCGCGGGCCAGTTGTGGCCCTTGTGACGATATTTTGTGGCCCCCACCTTGATATGAAAGTTTAATGTGAGTTTTATATGAATGACACTTTACCGTGTTGTGTGTGGAAGGTCCTTTTATTGCTGGAGCTTTGTTTCACTTGTTTCTATGAGGACGTTAACAAAAAGAAAGGCAGCGGAGCGTTTATTATCTGCCGTGTTGTTGTTACCGCAAGAAGTGGAAATGTTATGTAATGTAATTTTGTGTCTTTTTTAAAGTAATTTAGAGTTTTTAAGTCATTTTGTGTCTTTTTTCAGTCATTTTGTGTCTTTTTCTGATAAATATCTGTCTTTTTAGTATTTTGTGCATTTTTTGGGTCCTTTTGTGTCTTTTTTAAGTAATTTAGTGTTTTTTCAGTCATTTTGTGTCTATTTTAAATAATTTTGTGTCTTTTTTTGGTCATTTTGATACTGCCTCCAGCGGCCCCCAGGTAATTTGAGTTTGAGACCCCTGGTATAGATGGATATAGTCAGATTGCAAGAGAAATACAGTAAGAAGTTCAAGCATTTACAAGCCCTTTATCCAAAATCCAAGCACTTTTTAAACCTTGAAAATACAACATTTAAATTCAAGCATTTTCAAGGATTTCCAGCACCTGTACGAACCCTGATTACAGTCCACCAAAAGAAAGTTGTGTTTTTTACTCACTTCTGCCTTGGACTTGTGCAGCACGAATCCTTTGTTCCATTCATCGCCATCGTTGGGCTTGCGGATGTTGAACTCCACCTTGGCCCGCTCCTTGTCCTGCATGGCCTTCCATTCGTCCAGAGTCATCTCCTTGGGGCCTTCTTCCTTCACTTCCTCAACCTCATTCTCCCTTCAACACAAACAGAAACACAGCATCACAGCGTTAATGTTCAATATTAATCCGGTTTGGTGGCCGGTTGCTTCTACGTCAGTTTAGCAAAACAAAAATGGATTTAATGCATCCTTTTTTTAATAATAATAGTAATTGACGTATTATTGGTTCTGATCGTCACACTGTTAAAATAAATCGACCAAGTCATTTTTTGTCAAAATTGTTTTATTTTTGCCTAAATCATCTCCTCATAGCCACCTATGGTAAAATCACCTACATCCTCAGTTGATCAGATCATGTGATTTTACCCCTTTAAGATAATGGCCTATGTCAAGTGTGTGACTTAAGCGGATTTATTATGCCTAAGTCACAATAAAATGTGACTTAGGCAATTTTGGACCTTCCCTTTGTGACTTAAGCAAGATATGGTAACACTTTATTTTGAAGGTTTCTACATAAGAATGACATGAGCGTGTCATAAACATGACATGGGATGTGTCATGAACATTAATGACACTCTGCTCATGACACTTGTCATGTCATGTTTCTGACAGGCTTGTGTCACTCTTATGTAGACACCTTCAAAATAAAGTGTTACCATATCTTGCTTAAGTCACAAAGGCATGTTCAAAAAAATTGCCTAAGTCATTTCTTTCTCTTATGTTACATAATTTACACACAGTTTTATTACTATACCAATAGCCATCCTTTGTTACATCCTTTTTGAGTGAAATGATCAATAAATGTCATATGTTACACTTTTGGTGAAGTTTTTTGTGTTTCCTGCAAAACTTGAAAAATGACTTAGGCGATTATTTTAACAGGGTGACGATAAATAAGAAAGAAAAGAACTTACTTGTTCTCAGAGTCAGCAGGTGGATGCTCCTCTCCTTCGGGGTTCTCTTCAGTGACGTTTGATTGGTCAAGCTCACTGTGAAGACAAAATTATCTCATTAGGCTTCGTATTAGGGGTGTGCCATATATCGTTCAACATTATACCAGTATATATTTTTTATGGGTAAAAAAAAAAAAGCCTATCATGATATTGGCAACATTCTTACGGTCCAAACACACTGTTGCATTATGCTGTTCATTAGCCGCGAGCTAACATTAGCTAACAATTAAAGCTGTTTTAATCACAAAAAGCTACTACTTCCTGTTACTTCCTGTGGCTAAACACATGCAGTTTTCAAAATAAGAGCAGTGTGTTAACACCACAGAATTTACAAGAAGACTGTCAAAATAAGACGCCTTAAATTAAACATACAAGAACCCTTATTCTCCTTTACAATAATTAATTAAAATAGGTAATGATGAAGATCAGTGTATTTGATGGAATAGTGGCATTAGAATCTGTGAGAGGCACCAAATTTGGGCTTTTATGAAAAAAAGTGAGGTTTTTGCTCACATTTAGCTTTCAAAATGGATGAGATTGATCACATTTTACTATAAAATGTACACATTTTTCTCCCCCCAGACCTCATAGTTGTTGTTTTTTTTTTTTTAAATTGCTAATACTCACAAGTGAGGAGTAATTTTTTTGTATTTGGCAACTGTTGAGATTAGCAATTTACACTACATTTAGATTTATGATAGATTTTTATTTTGTTGTAACGTTTTTATTTATTTACACAGACTAAAAAAATCCTTTTCTATATATTTTTTCAGTATGTTTTAATATTGTTATCGGAAAAAATACCCTGAAATCTCGTGATAATCTTATAGGGCCACATCGCCCAGCCCTACTTGGTATGCAGAACTTGGGGAATTACTAAGAATTTTTTTTAAATACTGTGATTATCCATTGCAGAAGTTTGGACATTGTTGCTACTCTACATGCATACTAAGCCATATTATATAAAGTTTACTGTTTAACTGAAAAGGATGGGAATTACCCTTATTATTTAGATGCCAGCTTGAAAATAAGCTCAAACTAATGCAGCCTAATGCAATAAAGCCTACTTCCATGAAGGTTAGGAAAATATTTTAATTTTTATTGACTCAATTTAGTTTGATTTTAATGTGTTAAATTCATTCACACAGGGTTTAGTTTGTGTTTAATTGTATTACTAAGTGTTGTGTTAAGTCCACAGATATGAATACTGTCTGTGGTTCTGTGACTTTAACTCCCATCATGCAAAGTTTCTGTTCTGTTGCATGCAGAAGAACTTACTTTATATCATCCTTGACGGTGCCCCAGTTGTGAGATCCACTTCCACCTCGCTTCTCTTCACCTTTCAGACTACTGGAAGAACATTAGCTTTAGCTTAGGGTCATGACACAGGCACGGCATTAAAACCAGCGGTGGAACAAGTATTCACACCTCCTACTGCAGGAAAAATACTAACACCACACATAGTAGTCCTGCATTAGTCACGTAGAAGTATCTGCATCTAAATGTTTTTAAAGTATCAAAAGTTAAAGTACTTGTTATGCAGATTGCTATATATAGTCCAAATATATTGGATTATTATAGACAGTAATTAACAAAAAAAAAAAACATTTATATTAAAAAAATGTGTCTACTTTGATGGGATACATTTGTTTTTTTCTCTCCAAGAAATAAAAAAATGTTTTTTTACAGTCGTAATGAAGTCATTTTTAGGATAACTATATACTTTTTTTAAAATATAAAATGCTATTGATGTATTTATATAAGCAGCATTTTACTGTTGTCGAGGTAGGGCTGATTTTAACGACTGAATATACTGTAATGTGGTTTAATTTCTTTTTAAATGCATAATCACTTTAAATGTATCATGTTATTTATGTTTAATCTCAACCTGAAAAGTAACTAAAGCTGGCAGCTAAATGTAGCGGAATAGAAGTATAAAGCTACATAAATTTACAAGATTCCTGACATGCAGAGGTCAATTTATTATTAAATTTCGGGGGACTAAATCTCCATGTCTTTAAAATGTTTTAAAAAGATGTCTAAAAGCTCATTTAACTGCTGTTTGAAAATTCTAATTCACAAACAAATACACTTATGTCATGTTCATTTTTGTTTTTATATATAATTTTTGCTATTGCCATTATAACTGGTTGTTGATGTTATACATGTTTTTTCTATTATCAGTTCATTACTTTCTTGTAACTGATATTTTAGGTGGAGGCTTTTAACCCATTTAAGGCGGGAAAGCATTATCGCATTTCTACCATTAAAACTGGGAGCGCTCTTGTTATTCTACCATTAAAGAGGATACGTCGTTTTGTAGTATTTGTAGTTTTTTCCACCTATTTTTAGTCTCTTGGCCAATGAAATGCATCAGAACACATGTGGGAGTGTCGCAATGCAACATGTGACTTTTCCAGAACTGAAATCACCAAAAAAAAGACACAAAATGACCAAAAAAAGACAAAAAGACACAAAATGACTAAAAAAGACACAAAGACACCAAATGACTAAAAAAAAAAAAAAAAAAAAAAAAAAAGACACAAAATGACTTAAAACGCCCCAAAAAAAAGACACAAAATGAGAATACATGTGGGAGTGTCGCAATGCATCATGGGACTTTTCCAGAACTGAAATCATGGTGGAAGACGACTATAGCATATAAAATCTGTTATTTAGTAGGAAGAGTTGACACTTCTGTTGGATTTACAGAAAAACTTCAGGTTTTAGGAGGTTATTTTAAAATCTCCCAGAGGTTTTACAGCCATTTTTACAGCCGTTTTAGGCCTAAATGGGTTAATAAATAAGCCCATCTGGGTTTTCTGCCTCTAACTGCACTTTACACTATGTAATCTTTGTAATTTTATGTAATTCTAACTGTGCAAATAAACCTTAAATATCATAAAATTGTACTTTAGTAAATGCACTCGTTATGTTTTATTTATTGAAGGATTATGTGTAAGAGACGAAGTAGGACTTACGATCGGTCGCTGCCACTGTGTCTGTCAAATTCACGTTTTCCTCGGGAGTCGAAGCCGTCGCCGCGCCCCATGCCGCGGCCTCTGCCGCCGCCACGGGCGCCTCTGCCGCCGCCGCCACGCCCTCTCATCGGCCGGTCACCAATCGGTCTGAAGAGAACAACAACAACATGGTCAGACCCCCGTCAAAAACCTGCCCGTTTAGCAGAAGCTCACATCTAAAAAAATCAAGTAATCTACAGTTTTCTTTCTCCTTAAAGTGACAAAATGGGCAGAAAAATTACATTAAGTTTAACAGAAAGTTATCGCTTTTAACTTAACTGAAGCTGGTTGATCTTTCTTATTCTGTTGTATCAATTTCACAGAAGTAAACTGAAGACATTTGTCTATTCTGCCGTACAAAGTCTAACTGCAGTAACTACACAAACTGAGAAAAACTGCTTTAAAGTTCTTTAACATTTTTTTAACCGTCCAGCCAAATTAGTTATAGGTAGGTAAGTGATATGACACTTATTTCTACATGTCTTGATGTCATTTTTATGCTCAAAAATCATGATTTATTTAACCTTTGACCCTAAAATTGTAGTTACTGAACTCTGGTTTTGCTGTAAAAGGTTCTAATAGTAATGCAGAAACAGAGTGCAGTAACTATAATGTTGTTGTCTTCTTTCAGCTTTTACATTTAGTTTTCAGGGAATAAATATTTTCAAATAGATTTTTTTAAATAATGTATTTAAAAGTGTTTAACAACTCTATTCAAATAATATAATTAATTGTGTAATTTAGACTTAATATCATAAAGTAATGTTGTATTTTAGTCTTAGTATAATTTAACTCACTTTCTGACTTGATCACTATCTAGATAATAATATCCCTATTAAATAAACTTATTTATATTATTCTTGTCTTCACTATTCAACACAATGAATAAATACAAGGCCACACTGGATCACAGTCAAAGTGAACTTACTGTTTTGGTTTTGAGTTGGATTATGTAGTTACTGCAATTTTTATATTATTATTTCTCTGAATTAAACTGAAATCTAAAACTTTGTCACAAGATAAAACAGACATCAAGGACTTCATTTTTAGTTAGAACTCAATTTTTACCAAAAATGTAATTACTGCAGTTAGACTTTGTAGGGCAGTATAGTACATGCTACAAGTCAGGGTTCTCAAACTCGCGGCCCGCGGGCCAATTGTGGCCCTCGTGACGATATTTTGTGGCCCCCACCTTGATATGAAAGTTTAATGTGAGTTTTATATGAATGACACTTTACCGTGTTGTGTGTGGAAGGTCCCTTTAATTACTTTTTTAAATAATTTAGTGTCTTTTTTTTGTTCATTGTGTCTTTTTTAATTATTTTGTGTCTTTTTTAAAAAGTAATTGTGTCTTTTTTTAGTCATTTTGATACTGCCTCCAGCGGCCGTCAGGTAATTTGAGTTTGAGACCCGTGCCATAAAGGATTAAACATGTGAGCAATTATCATTGTTAGACTTGTAAGACCTGCCTAGTAACAGCAGTTCTTATCATTGTTAGCAACGCCTCAACAGTTGCTGACCCCACCTTCTTCTAAACGCTTCTGTCTCGTTTAGAGTCAGAAAAGAAAAAAGATACAGTAGTGGACTCACTCTCCACCTCGTCAATAACTGACTGTTTAATTGAAAAGTCGAACATGAACTCACTTCTCCACTGAGAATTCGCCTCCCTCGGGCTTCTCGCCAGCGTCGCCAGCAGCGGGCCTCTCAAAGCGGCGTGGGGGCCGCCTGTCCGCAGGCCGCCGGTCTGTTGGGGGGCGCCCCTCTCCCTGGCCGCCCTGGGGTCTGAAGCCTTCGCCGTCCGGCTTGCGGCCCATTCTCCTCATGCCGGCACCTAGAATTGAACCACAACAGGAGGATTAGAGCACCAATAGATAGATCAGGGCCCTGTGGAGCCCCCCGACCACAGAATGGAGAGGAGCCGATTGTTCTGTTTAAATGGAGCAAATGATTCAAATTAACAGCAGAATTAAAGAATGGAAGCAGCTAGTAGGATACAGTACATTTTACATTTTATTGTGTTTCTTTTTATCCTATTTTTGATTTATTTTATTGCATTTGACTGTTCCATTGTTTACTACATCTCTTTGTATTGTGTTATCTATTTATTGTTTGTGCAGCACTTTGGAAACCCTGTTTGCTTAAATTGTGCTCTATAAATAAAGTGGATTGGATACATTTAGTCAGTTTTAGCCGTCTACACTTAATTGAAAAAAATGCAATATACAAAACTCACATGGGAGTCGTCTAACATTATAAAAACGGATGTGAACCAAGGTTATAATAGTTTGGGATTTTTTTATTAGTGGTAGTTTTAATTTCGTTGTGAATTTTCAAATTCAGTTAGTTTTAGTTTTTAGAGTGAGTTTGCTGGTTTTATTTTTTATTTTTTTGAAAATGCTTTGTTTTAGTTGAGTTTGTATTAGTTTTAGTTTTTTGTAATGGGCCATGTGTTGGGTGGCAGATTCAAAGAGGTCATAATAAATTTTGCCTTACCTACCAACTGATCTTTTTAACTTCTTAAGTGTCCTTGTTCTATTCTGTGTCTTTTCTATTGTTTTTATTTATTCTACCTCAGTATTTTATTCTATTGTACTTTATTGTACTTAAATACCAGACTACTGTGACAACCGAATTTCCCTTCGGAGATGAATAAAGTAATCTATCTTTATTTCCTTTGGTTTATCATCTCAGCCCCAATGAGGTTATTAACTCTTACAGTTCGTGTTTTTGAATTCTAGACATCCCAGTCTCAGTAAACATATTTACCATGTGTTCCTGCATGTTCACTAACAGAATCCTCTTTCTAATAGAAACACTGGATTATGTATGAAAAGACATTTTCACTATAATTTTAGTTAATTTTAGTTCGTTTTTTTAACCACACAATACAGTTTCAATGAGTTGTTTTTATTTTCATTTCAGTTAACGAAAATGTTTTTTCAATTCTAGTTTTCGTTAACTATAATAACTTTGATGTGAAGTCGTATTTCCCAGTCTGAATGAGAAGTGTGCCCCCCCCCTTGAGTCACCTCATAGTATTTAACCCCCCACAGCACATGGCTGACTGCTGCTGGCACCGAGTGACACAACAAGTCCCACCCATTGCCCAACAGCTACCAAAATAGACGACGTCCACCACGCAGCAGCAGCAGCTGGGTGACCCACCTGTCTCATCTCCTCTCAGACTAATAGATGAGATGAGTCCACTTGGCAGATTTGCATCATGATATTAGCCAACTAGCTGCTATCTGTGTGTGTCCTGACTCTGAATAGTTTAAATCTGCATTAAATGAAGTTGCAATACATTTGAGCTACATTTTGGGTTACACAGTAACCAGTTTTTACTCACATTTAGCTCTCAAAATGGATCAGATTGATCACATTGTACTATTAAATGTACAAAAAAATTCTCCTCCCAGACCTTTTAGATGGTTATTTTTTAAAATTTGCTAATACTCAGGAGTATTTTTTTTGGATTTGGCAACTTTCAGATAGATTTTTTTGTTGTTGTATGATTTTTTTAGAGTAAAAAAAAGAATTATCTATCTTTTTTTCAGCATGTTTTAATATCGTCAAGAATATCCTTATCGCAAAAATACCCTGAAACCACCTGTCTAATCTCTCAGGCAAATAGATGATATGAGTCCACTTGGCAGACCTGCATGATGATATTAGCCAACTAGCTGCTATCTGTGTGTGTCCTGACTCTGAATGGTTTAATTCTGCATTAAATTAAGTTGCAATACGTTTGGGAATAAATTCTGGGTTGCACAGTAAATTCAATATGGAGGAACAGATAGATTAAATTATGTGGGGCAGGCTGATCACATGCACTGAGCATGCATTGTGCGCCAATGGGAAGTGGCAGTTTGGAGGCTTTAACACGCCCCACACTGCAACCACGAGGTTCATCACCATGAGAGCACTTTGACAAATCCACCTGCAAATCAACCGCGAAATAACTTTACTGTGTTTACTTCACCAAGTTAGACACAAGTTTTATTTCCATTTGGTGGTTATTACTTTACCACTTAAATTATATTTAAAACACCTTTTTTAAGGGCAAAAACTTCACACTTTCGCCCAGCTCGAGGCTAGATTAGCGATCAGATCGACTTAGTGGAAGACTTGTTGGAAACTATCAAACATTAAATCATTTTCAGAATTTTAACCCTTTATATGCCGGTCTATAAATTCAAAGTTTTCCATAATTCTTTCCACAAAAAATGATTTGTTTCCCATGTAATAAATAGCAGGGAGCTGGGTTTTGGTGGGGATTAGACTATTGGGTATGTCAAAGATTAGCCACAAAATTGATCTGATTGCATTAATATTTTTTATGTAGTGCCAGATACTCTCTGGTGACCCTCGTGGTCACGCACACTAAAAGTGCTATTAAATCACCATATATCAATATTTTTTTCTGATTTTTTTTTTACACAGATCTCTTAAGGCCACTTTCTCTGGTGAGCCAGGCTTTCGGGTTCAGCCTGTTCAACAAGGCCGATGGCGGTGAGGGGGACAAGCCAAAACAAGTTGGCCTGCAAACTGCAGCCCCACGCACCTCGAAGCTTCACTCACACTGTTGTATAAATGTCATTATCCACGCAGCTGACAGCCTCCAGCAGCACAAAGCAGCCATGTGGACCTCATGTCACGGGGGCTTAGGAACCTCTGCAAGCCACTTAGCCTGTTAGCCTAACGACTTTTAGCCAGAGAAAGAGCCAAAACTGATAAAATAGATCTTACCATCTTTCTTCAGTGGGACGGGTGCCTGGCTCTCCTCTTTCTTATCAGTCAGCGGGACCTTTCTGTCTTTCTGGGACTCCTTTTTGGGCTGCTTGGCCGCCTGGGCTGCAGTCTTGGCGGCACCAGGAGCAGGAGCCTCCTTCTTCTTCACTTCAGCTTGCTTCAGCAGCTCAAAGGGATCCGACTCATCGTCAAATAACTGGTCGAACCGATTGGTTATGGCACAGCCAAAACCTTCTTGCATTTGTCCGGGCATGATGGCGCCCCTTCAGCAGGATTTTCCTCCGATTCTACGAGGCTTGGTGCGAACACTTCGCTAGATGAAGCCACAAGATGGCTGGGAAAAGGACCTTCTTCTCTTCCGGCGCGGTAGACATCCGGGACCTCGGGGTTGGCGCGGGTGGGGCCTGTAGTTCTTTTGGAGATTCCATGCGGTTGACTTAGTCACGAAAAGACGGGGTGACGAACTACACTACCCATAATGCACCTATTTTCAGTGTTGCTAGCCTATGTTCAGACAAGCATGGGTGCTTTCTCACACGCTCTTGTTTTGATTCTTCGGGAAATAACTCCGGACGTTATAACTGTTCGCTTCGACAGTTTGTCAGTTATGAAGTAAAGATGGCCGAACTGCCACAAACTGACGCTTGTTTAAAACGCACATAATATATTTTACAAACAATTAAAGGAGACAGCAGGTGCATCTGTTTGTTGCTAACATGAAGCTAACAGAGGGATGAGCTGCGAGGAAAGGTCAACATTAAATTTAGTAACTTCTGGTAAACACTGCAACTGACAGTCCTTTCTATTTTGTACATATATTAATTTATTTATTATTTTACTATTACAATTTAATTTTAACAACAAAGTGCATTTACATTCTCAGCAGTAACAAAAAATAATATAAAAAATAAATAAATAAATAAAAAACACTATTTTTGTAGCAAAACCAAACACAAAAGAAATTAAAAGAAAGAAAATGCACATTTAAACCTTCTGGAGTCCATCTATTAATTGAAAATACACTGAGGATGTTTTATTTTAAATAAACATTAAATTTAGTAACTTCTGGTAAACACTGCGATGACAGACAGTCCTTTTTATTTTGTACTTATATTAATTTATTTATTATTTTACCATTACAATTTAATTTTAACAACAAAGTGCATTTACATTCTCAGCAGTAACAAAAAATAATATAATTAAATAAATAAATAAAATACACTATTTTTGTAGCAAAACCAAACACAAAAGAAATTAAAAGAAAGAAAATGCACATTTTAACCTTCTGGAGTCCATCTATTAATTGAAAATACACTGAGGATGTTTTATTTTAAATAAACATTAAATTTAGTAACTTCTGGTAAACACTGCACTGACAGACTGTCCTTTCTATTTTGTACATATATTAATTTATTTATTATTTTACCATTACAATTTAATTTTAACAACAAAGTGCATTTACATTCTCAGCAGTAACAAAAAATAATATAATAAAATAAATAAATAAAATACACTATTTTTGTAGCAAAACCAAACACAAAAGAAATTAAAAGAAAGAAAATGCACATTTTAACCTTCTGGAGTCCATCTATTAATTGAAAATACACTGAGCATGTTTTATTTTAAATAAACATTACATTTAGTAACTTCTAGTAAACACTGCACTGACAGACTGTCCTTTTTATTTTGTACATAGATTCATTAATTTATTATTTTACCATTACAATTAAATTTTAACAACAAAGTGCATTTACATTCTCAGCAGTAACAAAAAATAATATAATAAAATAAATAAATAAAATACACTATTTTTGTAACAAAACCAAACAAAAAAGGAATTAAAAGAAAGAAAATGCACATTTTAACCTTCTGGAGTCCATCTATTAATTAAAAAATACACTGAGCATGTTTTATTTTATTCATTAATTTTATTTATATAACAGACGAGCTGAGAAAGCCAGTTAAAGTGCCATTCATGTGTCTAGACCATTTTTAAAAAGTTAATTTTCTTTCTACAATGAAAACTATTACTATTTTCAATTTACATGCAAATAGACTGTTTTTTTAGTTTTATTCATCGGGGGGTTTTTTTGCTGTTTTTGTGTGTTTCTGCTGTTTTTGTGTGTATAAATAGTAAATAAATAAATAAAAAGGTACATTTCCATAGAAACCTGTGTCTTTTGTTTGTATTTTGGTTTCCTGGCAGCTTTATACTTTGTTAATTTGAAAAATGAAAAATCAGACTGATAGCCAAGTGTTTGTAGAGAAAAAATGAGCCATGCATGTGATGTAAGGACAGACTGAAAGATGCTGAACAGAGACAGAAATGAATGCATAGAAAGTTGACAAATTTGAACCAAAATCTCCTGGACTTCAGAGATTTAAACTGGCTGGGAACAATTATCCACACCACTCTGACCCTGATTTAAACCCGGCCTGTACTGCTATGGTGTAAACAATATTTCACACTTGTCTTTAGATATTTAGCGCCACTCCTCAGGGTAATAAAATCTGATCCATAGCAAATGTGATTCTGCAAACAGCAGTGGTGACTCTAAAATAGTAATAGTTTGGTTGGGAAACTGGGGAAAGGATGGTGGAAGAAAATGTAAATGTTATAAAAAATAAATATATATTTTCAGGATATTACGACATACAAATGTATCACACATTATGACAACAAACTTCAATTAAAACAATATACAATTTATCTTATTATCATGACAAACATTTTTATATTAGCACTTTGTATTTTGGGAGGTTTTACTTTTTGTTGTTGTTTTTTTCCGATTTAAACTGTACACCATTTTGACTGCATCTGTTTTTTTTGTGTTTGCTTGTTTTATTTGCCTCATGTCTTTGTATTTACTCTTGTTAAAAATGCCACAAAATTACAAAAAAAAGACACAAAATGACAGAAAAAAAACAAAATTACTTTAAAAAGACACAAAATTATCAAAAAAAGATACACAATTACAAAAAAGACACAAAATGACAGAAAAAAACTAAATTACTTTAAAATGACACAAAATGACCAAAAACTACACAAAATTACTAAAAAAAAAAAAAGGACACAAAATGACCAAAAAAGACATAAAATTACAAAAAAAAGACTCAAAATGACTGAAAAAAACACTAAATTACTTTTTAAAAAAGACACAAAATTACCAAAAAAATACACAAAATTACTAAAAAAGACACAAATTATTTTAAAAAAGACACAAAATTACCAAAAAAAAGAAAATGAAATGAATATTTCAACATTATCTTGCAGTCAGGTGCAATATTTGAGACTTTTTCAGTCAGCTGCTGGTCTGAAACACCATCTCATTTAGTTGGTTGGTGGTTTGTAGTTTCTTCCAGTAAGTTTGATGTATCATCAGCATTTTATCACAAACAGGAAATGCTACATAAAGCTTGTCATATAAACATCCTGTCAGCAGGTATGACCCATCATTTCATGACTTACAATCATTTTATGCAATAATTTGGTGTGCAATATTCTGTGCAACAATAATTCTTTAAGATTATTTTTTTTTATTATTATTTTCTGAGACACTGAGTTTTGTGTTTTCATGATCTCTAAGCCAGAATCATCAAATTTACAAGAAAAACAGGCTTGAAATATCTCACTCTATGTGTAATGAATCTATATAATGTTTGAGTTTCACTTTCTGAAATGATTGACAAAAAATATTGAACTTTTTCCATAATATTCTTTTGTTGTATCATTTTAGTGTTTCCGACTTGGTCAGTTCAAACAGGAAACCCAACAAAAGGCGTCCAACTCCAGCTCTCATTGATCATTGATGTTATTTTGGGACTTGTGGTTGCTGGAGTTTGACCTTATAAGGAAAGCCGACCCGGCCAGCTGGCAGGCCTGTTAGTGATGCACGGAGACAAATGGTCCTTTACAAAGACAGTTCCTTCAGTTTCTCCTGTTTGTTATTAGAGGTGACAAGAGGTCAATCAGGGGTCTCAAACTCAAATTACCTGGGGGCCGCTGGAGGCAGTATCAAAATGACCAAAAAAAGACACAAAATTAATAAAAAAAAATAAAAAATACACAAAATGACCAAAAAAGACACAAAATTACTAGAAAAAACACACAAAATTACCCAAAAAAGACACAAAATTACCAAATTTGTCTTATGCACTTTTTCATGCCTTATGCACTTTTTCAGGTCTTATGCACTTTTTCATGCCTTATGCACTTTTTCATGTCTTCTGCACTTTTTCAGGTCTTATGCACTTTTTAATGTCTTATGCACTTTTTCAGGTCTTATGCACTTTTTCATGCCTTATGCACTTTTTCATGTCTTCTGCACTTTTTCAGGTCTTATGCACTTTTTAATGTCTTATGCACTTTTTCAGGTCTTATGCACTTTTTCATGGCTTATGCACTTTCTCATGTCTTATGCACTTTTTCAGGTCTTATGCACTTTTTCAGGTCTTATGCACATTTTCAGGTCTTATGCACTTTTTCAGGTCTTATGCACTTTTTCATGTCTTATGCACTTTTTCAGGTCTTATGCACATTTTCAGGTCTTATGCACTTTTTCAGGTCTTATGCACTTTTTAATGTCTTATGTACTTTTCATGTCTTATGCACTTTTTGCAGGTCTTATGCACTTTTTCATGTCTTATGCACTTTTTCAGGTCTTATGCACTTTTTCAGGTCTTATGCACTTTTCAATGTCTTATGCACTTTTTCATGTCTTATGCACTTTTTCATGTCTTATGCACTTCGTACTGTATTATGCACTTTTTAATGTCTTATGCACTTTTTCATGTCTTATGCACTTCGTACTGTATTATGCACTTTTTAATGTCTTATGCACTTTTTCAGGTCGTATGCACTTTTTATTGTCTTATGCACTTTTTCAGGTCGTATGCACTTTCTCATGTCTTATGCACTTTTTCAGGTCGTATGCACTTTCTCATGTTTTATGCACTTTTTCAGGTCGTATGCACTTTTTCATGTCTTATGCACTTTTTCATGTATTATGCACTTTTTCATGTCTTATGCACTTTTTCATGTATTATGCACTTTTTCAGGTCTTATGCACTTTCTCATGTTTTATGCACTTTTTCAGGTCTTATGCACATTTTCAGGTCTTATGCACATTTTCAGGTCTTATGCACTTTTTCAGGTCTTATGCACTTGTTCATGGCTTATGCACTCTTTCATGTCTTGTGCACTTTATCATGGCTTATGCACTTTTTCCAGGTCTTATGCACTTTTTCATGTTTTATGCACTTTTTTATGTCTTATGCACTTTTTCATCTCTTATGCACTTTTTAATGTCTCACGCACTTTTTCAGGTCTTATGCACTTTTTCAGGTCTTATGCACTTTTTCATGGCTTATGTCCTTTTTCAAGCCTTAAGCACATTCTCATGTCTTATGCACTTTTTCAGGTCTTACGCACTTTTTAATGTCTTATGCACTTTTCATGTTTTATGCACTTTCTCATGTCTTATGCACTTTTTCATGTCTTGTGCACTTTATCATGGCTTATGCACTTTTTCATGTTTTATGCACTTTTTATGTCTTATGCACTTTTTCAGGTCTTATGCACTTGTTCATGGCTTATGCACTCTTTCATGTCTTGTGCACTTTATCATGGCTTATGCACTTTTTCCAGGTCTTATGCACTTTTTCATGTTTTATGCACTTTTTTATGTCTTATGCACTTTTTCATCTCTTATGCACTTTTTAATGTCTCACGCACTTTTTCAGGTCTTATGCACTTTTTCAGGTCTTATGCACTTTTTCATGGCTTATGTCCTTTTTCAAGCCTTAAGCACATTCTCATGTCTTATGCACTTTTTCAGGTCTTACGCACTTTTTAATGTCTTATGCACTTTTCATGTTTTATGCACTTTTTCAGGTCTTATGCACTTTTTCATGTCTTGTGCACTTTATCATGGCTTATGCACTTTTTCATGTTTTATGCACTTTTTATGTCTTATGCACTTTTTCATGTCTTATGCACTTTTTCATGTCTTATGCACTTTTTCAGGTCTTGGACAGAGCACCCATACTTTTGTTGTACACTGTGCAATAACAATAAAGACTATTCTATTCTATTCTATTCTATTCTATAATAAAATGAAAACACTCCATTAAAATGCAGCTCACAAACTAAGTACAGTATTGATTATACAGTTAGTTACATTCCACCACTGGCTTTTGTTCATTGTGTTCATTAAACAACATTACATGGGTTTATTCAACCTACAGTTTAGTTTACTCTACAAGTCTGACGCCATGATGATTTCTAATTCTGTAGCTTTATTTTTAATAAGGAGGCGGCGGAAACAAAAGCTTGTCTCCATCTCACGTTACTGAAGGTACCGAGGTGCTGAAGTGGTCCAAAGCCCCGGATGAGAGCAGTCGGACTGACGCTCCTTGCTGAGCACACTTTGACTAACTCAGCCGACCATCATCACCCAGAGATGACGTCTCCAGTCACCAAAGCCATGATCGAGTCCTACGCGCTCATGGTCATGGTCATGGGCACGTTTTTCGTCTATTTCTGCGGGATGGTGTGGGCTTTTTGCAACCCGAAACTGAGCGGAGCAGAGGAGGAGTACGAGGCGGGGAAACAAGCAGCGGAGCACGGGGAGGACTGCTGGGTGTGCGCCGCCAACCCTCCGGAGCGGGATTTCAGGTGCGCTTGTACGCAGCTGCATCTGCCGCCTGCGCCGCCGTACACCGCGGAGGGGCTCAGCCAGACCACTTATGTCAACTTCTGGGATGACACAGACAGTCTGCTGTCTGACTGCACCGCCTTCTGCAGGGAGGACCGCGGGATTAATAACCAGATCGGACTCAGTCCCTCATTTAGCGCGCAGGAGGAGAAGTTGGCGACCTAGCCTTTGATCCAGTATCTGTGTCTCATTTAATAAGACTCTCTGAATGGACTGAGGAGGAGAAGTGGGAGGTGGTGGAGGACAAACAATGCTCTGTTTTATTGCAAACTATTTTCCAAATCACCACAACACACAACAGTCTTATTTGTCCTATAACAGACATTTTTATTTCAGCCTCACATAGTCAACTTGTTTATTTGTGCTGTGTATTCAGGCTGCATGTTGCTGTGTCAGACTTGTTTCTGTGAGCTCTGACAGACAGTGTGTTCATGCTGCTCCCAGACAGGAATAAAAATAATCTCCATCCCAGACTTGTGTGATAAGCATCAAGATGATCCAGGTCCTATATGACCTGTAAGTATTTTTTAACCCTCTGGAGTGTCCAAAAGCTCCAAATCCAGACTTCTTCATCACATCCAGACTAGAAAACAAAGCAGCGTGGAGCCCTACTGTAAATTTACCTCTAAAGTTCTGGCTGTAAACTCCATGAGGCCAGTTTCAGTTTGATGATGATATACCAAGTAAAACTGGAGACAAGCTCAAATATATTTAGTATAAAATGATAGAACTGGATGGAACCCTCTTATATGTTAGATTTGACACCTTTGTTCACATTTGCAACATTTAAAATTCTTTATTGAGCATGATAGTGTTTTGAAAGTTAAAAAAAAAGATTCAATCTCATGTTTTATGTTGGACTAAAGGACTAAAAAAGACCAAAAAAAGACACAGCAGGACCAAAATTGTTACGCTAAACACACAAGAAACAAATAAAATAGAGTCCCACTAGAATAAAAACCAGAGTTGGATGACAGGATCACATTATTTGGTTTTTCTTTGTTTCTTTTTGGTTCAAAATGTTGAACCAGTAAGTCAGAACAAAAAATCTATTATTATTATTAGGTCATATAGGTGAGGTTGCGCTGGAAAAAAACAACAACAACATGACATTTAAACATGTTTAAGTGGTGTATATACAGGCAGGATGAAAAGGATTCAACAATGGACAAAATAGCCCAAAACTATAGAGTTAAGTAATTCCCTCTGTCAGCTTTCACAAACTCATTTGAAGCACAGTTCAAATCCAACTCATTCTTCACCATTTCTTGATTTAAAAGAAAAATACACTTCCTTTGTCAACTGAGACAAACTATAAGCATATATACATTAAAGGGATAGTTCTACATTTTTAAGTGGTTGTATGAGATGGTTAGTCTGTATACTGCACTGCAAAAAAGCCAACTTGTATTTTTTGGCTTAAAACAGTGATTTAAGTTGGTTTAACTTGGAAATATAAATTATTGATATTTAGGGCAATAATGTAAGTTAGCACAACAAAGGAAGCCAGTTGTCTGCTCAAAAACAAGTTGGTGAGTTGTTGTTACTTATATCTTTAAGTTGGGGTTCACAACAAGGGACAATAGTTCTGCTAACTCTTATTTCTTTGTTGTGAAATGCGGGAAAGCGGTGAAATTCAGTCATTAGCGAAAGCTGGCAGCTAACTGATGCTAGCGGCTAACTGATGCTAGTGGCTAACTGATGCTAGCGGCTAACTGATGCTAGCGGCGCTGCTTGTTACAGCTACAAGAGTAGCCATTAGCGTATCAATGCTAACTCAAAATTGTGGTCGAAACATTAGCTGACATTTAATAGCATTACAATCGTGCCAATTCAGCACATTGCAGAAGTGTAAAATTATAAGTTAGTACAACTTACAGTTGCGTTGACAAAAATCTGAATTCAGAGTTGAGCAAACACAAAAACAAAACTTAAAATATTTAGTTTAATTGTCCAACTTAAAATGTTATCAAAGTTTGTTGCCTTGAAATTTTGAGTTCACCCAACTTTTCTTTTTTTTAGTGTGTAACTGAAGCTGCTCTCTTCACACTGCACTGACAAAAACAGTTATTTCACCTTGCAGAACAAAGAACATTTCTGAAGTGTTGAGATATTTTGCCTGTTTTTAAATGCTTTTCATTCTGCCTGTATATACCATTTAAAATATAATTTTTAATTATTATTTTTTTCAGCACAACCTCACCTATATGACCTATATATCACCTTTAACTTACAGTTTTTTGCTCAATTAAGGATTTTAAATGTTGCAAATGTGAACTCAGGCTGCAAATATAACATACGAGAGGTAAAATGGGTATGGTAGGACAGAGGACATTTATATCTCTGTGAGCTCTGACAGACAGTGTTTGCTGCTGCTCCCAGACAGGAATAAAATAATCTCCGTCCCAGAGTTGTGTGATATGCATCAAGATGATCCCGGTCCTGCAGGAACACTAAGAACTCTCCGGGATTCTTTTTTGCTTCAGTTTCTGTCTTACTTCACTTTCTAGTTGAAGTAATTTCTCATACAAAGCTTCTGACGTCCCCAGATCAATATCCATCTGCAAAAGAGAAGACACAGATCTCACTGCATGTTGTACGTGACTGTTTAAAGTAATACTTCAGCCTTAAAATAACGATTTGTTTAACAGTTTGACTCATCTTGTGTCACCTCGGATTCTTGAAAACAAAATGTTGTTTTTCTGGCTCGACTCCAAGGTGAACAAAGAAAGAATCCCATTGAAGAAGTAAATCCTTGAGAAAACTGAAGTAAATGGAGGCGGCATGTACAAAAGCAAAACTTTATAAGAAACATTGATTTTTTTATAATATAGAGCAGCAGGGGTCTCAAACTCAAATTACCTGGAGGCCACTGGAGGAAGTATCAAAATGACCAAAAAAGACACAAAATTACAACAAAAAAAGACACAAAATTACAACAAAAAAAAGACACAAAATTACTTAAAAGAAGACACAAAATGACAAAAAGACACAAAATGACCAAAAAAAGTCACAAAATTATTTAAAAAAGACACACAATTATTAAAAGGCACAAATTATTTTAAAATAGACACACAAATATTTAAAAAAGACACACATTTTTTTTTAAAAAGACACAAAATTATTAAAATAACACACAATTATTTAAAAAAAAAAACACACACAAAATTACCAAAAAAAAGACACAAAATTACCAAAAAAAGTAATTAAAGGGACCTTCCACACACAACACGGTAAAGTGCCATTCATATAGAACTCACATTAAACTTTCATATCAAGGTGGGGGCCACAAAATATCGTCACGAGGGCCGGGGGGGTTCGTGTCCGATGTGAAAAACAAAAGTAAACAATGATTTAAACATCACTGAGCTGCTACCGGAGCGTTTATTACCGGAAGAAGTGGTAAGTGGAAGTGTCTTTTTTAAGTAATTTTTTTTTCTGTCATTTTGTGTCTTTTTCAGTAATTTTGTGTCTTTTTTAGTAATTTTGTGTCTTTTTCTAGTAATTTTGTGTCCTTTTTGGTAATTTTGTGTCTATTTTAAGTCATTTAGTTTTTTTTCCGTCATTTTGTGTCTTTTTTTTATTTTTTTTTGTCTTTTTTTGGTCATTTTGTGTCTTCTTTTGGTCATTTTGTGTATTTTTAAGTGATTTCGTTTTTTACGTCATTTTGTGTCTTTTTTTTAATTCAATTTGTGTCTTTTTTTAATAATTTTGTGTCTTTTTTTGGTCATTTTGTTTCTGTTTTAAGTAATTTAGTTTTTTTCTGTCATTTTGTGTCATTTTTTTGTAATTTTGTCTCTTTTTTGGTCATTTGTGTCTTTTTTTGGTAATTTCGTGTCTTTTTTGGGGCATTTTGTGTCTTTTCTAAGTAATTTAGTATTTTTTCTGTCATTTTGTGTCTTTTTTTGGTTGTTTTGATACTGCCTCCAGCGACCCCCAGGTCATTAGAGTTTGAGACCCCTGGTCTAAACGCGGGTCAGTGGTTTTGTAGCCCAAATTAAACCAAACTGCAGTCTTTCTGTTTGGTCCAACAGAGAACTGTACGTGTATTATACATGACGAGCTGTTTTTAGAGCGCTCCGTTCCACGAATCACTCATATGGGTCACTGTGAGTTCACAAACAACCTTTTCTGTTATTTCAGTTGGAGATGTTGTTCTGAATTCTACCAGCTCTGATTCTTCTCCGTACCTTTCGTGGCTGAGTGTAGTTGTTGCCGAGCCCAGACGTTAAGCTGTGGTACTTGGCTCGAGGGTCCAGTGATTCAGGCTTCTGCTTAAATAACCAGAACTGAAACAAAGAGCAGCATTTATTAATTCATCTCTGTGAAACTGACCTGGCTATGCCAATATGATTTATTTATTTATTTATTTACCTACCAGGGCTTCAGCTCCATTATAAGGGGTCAGGGTGAATGTATTGGTGAACATTCTTATCTGAAAGACGGAGAAAAAAAAAAAAGATGCATTCAGATACGAGTGAGTCATGTCAGTTATTTGGGTTATTATGATTTATTGAACTCACGAGCCAGAAGACGGGCATGAGCAGCGTCCAGAGGAACGCTGGGAAGGAGGGCAGGATCCCGAAGGTCAGATTAGTCATCACGAAACCAGGACAGATGACGGACGAGTACAAACCCTACGGAGACAGCAGTCAGTTCATCTAACAGGCGTTAATGATTCACTGTGTCAAAAAAAAGACACAAAATTATTAAGAAAAGACACAAAATTATTAAGAAAAGACACAAAATGACCCAAAAAAGAAACAAAATGACCCAAAAAAGACACAATATTATAAAAAAAGACACACAATTATTAAAAAAGACACAAATTATTATAAAAACATACAAAATTACCAAAAAAAGAAACAAAATGACCAAAAGAAGACACAAAATTATTTTAAAAAGACAAAATTATTTAAAAAAAGACAAACAATTATTAAAAAAACATACAAAATTACCAAAAATAGTGATTAAAGGGACCTTACACATACAACACGATAAAGTGCCATTCATATAAATAATAAAAATAAACAGAAAACAAAATAGACAAAACAGACACAAAATTATTTTAAAAAAAGACACAAAATTATTTTAAAAAGACATAAAATTACAAAAAAAAAGACACAGAATTACCAAAAAAAGACACAAAATTATTTTAAAATGACCAAAAGAAGTAATTAAAGGGACCTTCCACACAACACAGTAAAGTGCCATTCATATAAAACTCACATTAAACTTTCATATCAAGGTGGGGGCCACAAAATATCGTCACGAGGGCCACAATTGGCCCGCGGGCCGCGAGTTTGAGACCCCTGATATAGAGTATAACCCAAGTCTCATTTATCCAGCTGCATGGTTACTTCCTCCCACACAAATGCATATATTTTTCACAAAATTGTACAAAAACAGATGTTTCAATATAGTTTTACATTTGGCCCCCATTCACTTCAATCATCAGGAATACAACTAGTAATTTTGTGTCTTTTTTTGTCATTTTGTGTATTTTTTTGGTAATTTTGTCTTTTTTTTTTTTTTTTAGCAATTTTGTGTCTTTTTTTGGTAATTATGTCTTTTTTTTTAGTAATTTTGTGTCTTTTTGGGTAACTTTCTGTCTTTTTTTGGTAATTTTTTTTTTTTTTTTGTCATTTTGTGTATTTTCTTGGTTATTTTGTCTTTTTTTAAGTAATTTTGTGTCTTTTTGGATTCCTCGTTCCCTGTGGAGGCTGGAAAAACAACAAAAGCTGCATAATACCAGCAGTCAGTGATGATTCATTGTGTGTGAGGTGTGTGAGCCCACCTGGTGGTCGTGGTGTGTGTTGAGTGTGTGTGTGAGCTGACCTGGTGGTTGTGGTGTGTGTTGAGTGTGTGTGTGAGCTGACCTGGTGGTTGTGGTGTGTGTTGAGTGTGTGTGTGAGCTGACCTGGCTGTTGTGGTGTGTGTTGAGTGTGTGTGTGAGCTGACCTGGCTGTTGTGGTGTGTGTTGAGCGCCAGGCTGAGCAGGTCTGAGGCGTGTTTGGAGGAGCTGTAGGGTTCGGAGCCTCTCTGGTGCTGAACGTCTTCCAGGCTGAACGCTGAGCGGCGAGCGTTGCTGGAGGACGTCCAGATGAGACGGGACGTCTGACCCGCCTGGACCAGGACCGGTTCCAGCTCCCTGATCTGGGTCAATCAACACAGGACTCACTCATTATCCTCATGATAGAAGAGAATAGACTTTATTGTATGATACAATGAGATTAGAGTGCATAAAACAATTAAGAACAACAATACAAAAAGAAGTTAAGGACAATAAAGGTATGAAAATATCACAAACAAGAATAAATAATTGAAATGGCATGAAAAAATGTGTGTCTCTCTTTGTCTGTGTGTGTGTGTGTGTGTGTGTGTGGTATTCACGTACATAATATTGTCTTTTATAGCACATTACCAGGAAGATGTTCACCCTAAAACAGGGGTCTCAAACTCGCGTTCGTGGGCCAATTGCGGCCCACGACGTTTAATGTGAGTTTAATATGAATGGCACTTTACCATGTTGTGTGGAAGGTCCCTTTAATTACTTTTTTTGGTAATATTGTGTCTTTTTTCAATACTTTTGTATGGTTTTTTAAATAATTTGTGTCTTTTTTTAATAATTTTGTGTCTATTTCAAATAATTTTGTGTCTTTTTTTAAATAATTTTGTGTCTTTTTTGGTAATTTTGTGTCTTTTTTTGTAATTTTGTGTCTTTTTTTAGTAATTTTGTGTCTTTTAATAATTTTGTATGTTTTTTTTTTAGTAATTTTGTGTATTTCTTGGTCATTTTGTGGGGTTTTTTGTGTCATTTTGTCTTTTTTTAAAATAATTTTGTGTCTTTTTTTGTAATTCTGTGTCTTTTCTTGGTCATTTTGTTTCTTTTTTTATAAGTAACTTAGTTTTTTTCTGTCATTTTGTGTCTTTTTTGGGTCATTTTGTGTCTTTTTTTGGTAATTCTGTGTATGTTTTGGTCATTTTGTGTCTTTTTTAACTAATTTAGTTTTTTTATGTCATTTTGTGTCTTTTTTTTTTGTCATTTTGTGTCTTTTTTTTCTGTAATTTTGATACTGCCTCCAGTGGCCCCCAGGTAATTAGAGTGTGAGGCCCCTGCTGTAGATGCTGTAGATGCTGAACATTAAACTCTGAAGTCCTTTAAGACTCTTTAATCATCAGAGGATTTCTCTGTGATGGAAACTTAACTCACATCCGAGTTAATCTGCAAAAGGCAGAATAAGCAGAATACCGTCTGCAGTGACCTTATGTCTGGAACGATGTGCACTGTTAATTTTTAATGAGGATTGTTGCTAGGCGACAGACAGATCCAGTATCAACTCTATTTATTTCATCAAGGGTGTACAGCTGATGGGAACTACTGTCCCTGCAGAAAAGTGACATAAAAAACATAGTTTTGGATCAGTGGATCAAACTGAACTACCAGAAGATTTATGCAAGGCAATAAAAGAAAACAAATAGATGGAAACTAATGAATTAGTATCTAAGAATAATGATGAAATATTTCAAGATGTTTACTTAGTATCTCAGAAAAGATCAATATTAACCATTATGTATAAATATATAGTTTTAAATGTAAATATATATCTTTAAGAATTGTTCAAACTCAACTGAGTGCAAACAACAACTAAATTTATGTTGATATGTTTACAGTAGTGAATTGTTTTGGCTTGTAGTTACAGCTTGTCACCACTATGAGGTGCTGCAGCACCCTCAGCACACAGACTTCTAATGTCCCTGTGGAGATTCGCCATTTTAGAAAAAAAAATCACACAAAAACTATGAAAAAATCAGGAGGCAACCTCCTGGTCTGAGCAGGAGGCAACCAGGAAGTGCCTTAAGCTGCATTCTACCAAAGACTCCAGCAGGGGGCGCTGAGTTTGCCTTCAGAAACATTTCTGTCCATTAATTTCAATGCAAATTGAGAAAACTTCTCACTTGATTTATTATCTCAGAAATGTTATGGTCTCAACAACAAATCGTGGCCCCATTTAAAGTGGGGTTAGGGTTAAAAATAGAATAGCGGCCACTCTTCCCCCTAAAGCAGGGGTCTCAAACTACCTGGGGGCCGCCGGACAGACACAGAATTACCAAAAAAGACACAAAATGATTTAAAAAAGACACAAAATGACCCAATAAATACACAAAATGACCAAAAAATACACAAAATTACTAAAAAAGACACAAAATTATTTGAAAAAGACACAAAATTACTAATAAAAGAGACAAAATTCTTAAAAAAAAGACACAAAATGACCAAAAAAAGACACAATTATTTTAAAGACACAAAATTATTTTAAAGACACAAAATGACCAAAAAAGACCCAAAATTACAAAAAAAAAAAAAGACACAAAATTATTTTAAAGAAGACACAAAATTACCAAAAAAAGTAATTAAAGGGACCTTCCACACACAACACGGTAAAGTGCCATTCATATAAAACTCACATTAAACTTTCATATCAAGGTGGGGGCCACAAAATATCGTCACGAGGGCCGAAATTGGCCCGCGGGCCGCGAGTTTGACACCCCTGACCTAAAGGAAACACGGCTAATTACATTGTCAGAAATGGTACAAAAAGCAGTTACTCACTAGTAAGAAGTGACCAAAGAGGTTGGTTGCAAAGACTTGCTGCAGTCCGTCAGAGGTGACTCCGTCCTGCTGCGTCAGAATCCCCTCACCGGTGGCAAACATGGAGACGATACGACTGGAATAAAGATGTTACAGAAACCTTCAGCTTTAGAAAGACAGCGTGGGGAAACACATGATCAACATAAACAACTCTGTTAAAGTTTAATGTGAAGAAAGTGGCAGATGCATTAACTTGGTGTAGCTTCAGAAGTCAGGTGTTGTATAGTGATAAATCAACAAAGTACCTGGAGAAGAGGCCTTTAAAAAAGGCTTTTACATCAAACTGTGGGTTTGGCATGATGCCGGCGTTCAGGTAGAGGTAATCCAACCGGTTATACCTGCAGGAGACAAACACAACACACACATTAAAAAAAAACAGTGTCTACAACATAACACTGTGTGACTATAATGTCTGTTGTGCTGCTGTGAGTCTGTCCCAGGCGGCAACCTCCGGGTCTGAGCAGGGAGGCAAACCAGGAAGTGCCTTAAGCTGCATTCTACCATAAATTCCAGCAGGGGGTGCTAAGTTTGGCTGCAAAAACATTTCTGTCCATTAATTTCAATGCAAAATGAGAAAACTTCTCACTTGATTTATTACTTCAGAAATGTTTTTTAGGACAACACTATGGTCTCAATCGCTAGTAAAAAATCTTCTTCAAGACAATTTGATGTGAATAGTTCTAATAGTGGCCCCATTTAGAAGAAAACGGAAGATAAAGAATCGTATGATTTTGGGCGTGGCTACCTTTGATTGACAGGTCACTGACAAGGAGAGCCGTCATCAGGAGAGGATGCGTATCCACGGCAACGTGTCAATAAAGTTATATATAACATTATATAGATATAAAAAAAAGGTCGTTTAGCGGTTTGGTCTCATAACTTTGACCCTTTCACTGTATTTTCACTTAATGACAGTTTATTTGAACGTTTTGTTCAGTAAATGTCTTGTTCAGCGTTTGGTTGGACTAACAGACACTCCAAGGAGTCGCTGCAGAGTTTTTTTTTGAGGTCAGTAACAAACATTTAGTTTTTGTTTGTTGCTAGCTAAAACTAACATCCCAGTTAATGCTAACATGAGTCAGTCAGGTTGAGGTGTAGAGAGGCTGTAGTCAGTGATCAGATCCCTCTCCTCCTCCACAGTCCAGATATGGTCATGCTTCCTGTATCGGAAACAAGATGGCGACGAGTGTAACGATGAACTGATGCTTCCAACGGGCCACAAACCAACGGGTGAGGTCACGGTGACTACGTCCATTATTTATAAACAGTCTGTGGTCTCAGCACTCACCTACGTTTGACCTCCTGAGCGGCGGTGAGGACGGAGGCCATGCTGCTGGTGTCCAGGTGCAGCAGGGCGACCTGCGCTGTGGGGTGAGAGGTCAGCAGGGCGGAGCGAGCAGCCTGAGCCCGCTGCAGGTTCCTGCAGGCCAGACAGAGCTGCAGACCCTCAGAGTCCTGAGAGAGGAGACGCTCACATAGAGCCAGGCCAATGCCACTGTAGGGAGAAACAATATACTGTTTATATTATATATATTACTGTAAAACAACTAGACAAACATATAGAAGAGTAGCTGAGTCGCCTCCCCAAGCTGTTTCAGGGTGTTTCTTCGCTCTTTTTTACATTTTCCTACATATGCTATACATATCAAACTATATGCATTTTATAGCTTCTCCTGTCCTCTCCTCTCTGCTCTGTGTAAACAGATTTTCAGTGAATATTTGTCACGTGACTGTTCTTCTCAGTAGAATCAATCATGTCTTCACAGTGTCTCTGAGGAGCAGAATTTAATGTTTTTAACAGGATCTTGTTATTCCAAATTGGTTTATTTTTTAGCGATGCTTTAATTGAGACGTATAGAATAAAGTGATTTTTGTCTCCAAACTCTCAAAAGCCAAAGAGCTAAAGCAAATAATGCAAACTGTGATTTGTTTTTTAAAACGTTTGCACTGAAGTTGTGACTCTTGCAAATCTTCTCTAACTAAGCCCTTCTTTTCTTTTGTTAACATTTATTCAGCAATGGTCTGCTAACATCAATGTATACCTAAAGGTACATTGAGGAAAATGGTTCAATTCAATAAAAATAAAGTCTGATCATGCAGTAAACACATCAAAATCCAAAATCCAAAGAATCCATACTGGTTTTAAGTTGCTTCCAAGCTTCTGGCCTGTAGTGAATATACAATTATTTATACATTAACTGGGTCTTACTGTTCTCTTTACTAAGAAACAGCGCCCCCCTCCCGCTTGTGGCCATAAATATATGACATCACTATATTTTTATTTAGGACTGAGCTTACTAGCATTATTGTGATGTTACTTTTTCCTGTCCAAGCGGTTTTACTGGCCGGTCTGGATTGATATGATCCAAACCAAGACTAGGACAAGACTGACATGAAACAGAGCAGATTACTACCTTAAACTTAGATGACGGAGCGCCGTGACTCCAGTAAAACTCCTAGATTTACTAAAGACTTTCAGTTTTTACTCTGGGACTGTGGAAATCTTTAAGCCCAGTATTAAACTAAACGATCTTGAAGACAGGATGTCATTCCATGAATCCATTAAACTACATTTCAGATGCCTGACTTTAGGTTTCTAATAAAAAGAATAAATACAGCCTTTACCTATTTGCTCCCGTCACCAAAACCACCTTATTCATCGTTTTCTGGTCCAAAAAGAAAGCAAACTGCAAACAGGAAACACTACATTTACTGTAAATTGTTGTTTCGAAGCAACAAGTTGTGTCTGCGGGAGTGTTTCCACTGATGTCGGCTCATGCCCGAAGCCCCGCCCCCCGGGCTGTGATTGGACACAGAACCGGATATCAGCCAATCAGATCTCTAGTACCAGTCAGCTCGCCCTTAAGCCCCGCCCACAAGGTATCACATCTTGATAATTGATACAACACTGGTTATCGTTTCAAAATAAAAGCGTATATGCTTTTATTTTTTTAATGTTGACTTGGTTTTGCATGTTGGGGGGTTCATTAGCATAGTTTACTATATTATGAAATGTTGTATATGATCAGTGGAAGTACTCGAATGCATTTACTTCATTAAAAGTATTGTTTGTGTGCGTGCGTATATATATGTATATATAAAGAAAAATGTTATGACCACTTCTAGGGTTAATCTACAGATAATCAATGCAAACTATATTTACAGCTATTGTTATGATCCCCTTAAAACATTATTAGCCTACTCAAAACATGCATTATTTTACTACAGTATTTTAATTTAATTTGCAAAAAGGACAGCTGTCAGTTTAGTTTGCACTACAAATTCATTTTGAAACAATAAATGATACATGTTACTGAGGACCCATGAATAAACAAAGAGCTCCCAGAGAGATAGAGTTCCCTGTTTAAATTTTATTTGTATTTCGTCCGTCAATGTACAACCTTTGTTTATATAAAAACATTCTCAAAAACATTTGAGTACAAATATGTCATAATAAGACCAATCGTGAAATCTGTCTGGGTGGTGTTACATTTTTTTTACAGCATTACATCCACAATAAATCCCCCTCAAATTCATTTATAACACTGAAAAGATTATAAAAGATTTCTTTACCCAATGGGAATGACTGCATGCTTCACAAATACCCAAATGAATATCATATTTAAACCGAAGTGTACAGATGTTTGTGCCGAGATTGCAAAAAATACAAGAAAGACAAAGAAAGATGACTAAAAGGGCAGAAAAAAGTGTCAAGTCAAAGTCCTCTGATAAGAGGAACAGTGGTATGCAGGACGAAGCTGAGAGAGAAAAGTTATAAACAGAAAAGAAAAGAAGAGAATCCAGCAGATTAATAAACAACAGAACAAACCTGTGGACGAGTCATTCCCTCCGTTAGCTTTCACAAACTCATTTTAAAGCACAGTTCAAATCCAACTCATTCTTTACCATTTCCTGATTTTTAAAAAAAATACACTTTCTTTGTCAACTGAGACAAACTATAAGCATTTATACTGCCCTACAGAGACTAACTGCAGTAACAAAATAAAGGGTTAAACTGAGAAAAACTGCTTTTAAGATTTTTAACGTTTTTTTTAACTGGCCAGCCAAATGTTTTATAGGTAGATAAGTGATATGAGACTTATTTCTGCATGTATTAATGATGTAATTTATACGCTCAAAAATCATGATGATTTATTTGACCTTTGACCCCCAAAAATGTAGTTTCTGCACTCTGGTTTTGCTGTAAAAGGTTCTAATAGTAAGGCACAAACAGAGTGCAGTAACTATAATGTTGTTTAAAAATGGTTTAACAGCTCTATTCATTTGATTTGTCATTTTTTGTCATTAGATTTATGTGTTTTAGACTTAATATTATAAAGTAATGCTATATATTAAGTCATAATATAATTATATCTCACTTTTTTACTTGATCAAAACTTTGAAATAAGTACAAACATAAGAAAAAAACATAAAAGAAGTTACTAGCGATCACACATAGATAATAATTTCCCTATTAAATAAACTTATAATTTCTATTATTCTTGTCTTCACGACATTCACGTTTCAACACAAGGCCTCACTGTATCACAGTCAAAGTTTAGCTTTGGTTTTGAGTTGGATTTTGTGGTTTTTATATCATTATTTATCTGAAATAAAGCTAAATTGACATTGTCACAAGATAAAACAGACATCAAGGAGTTCATTTTAAGTTATAACTCAATTTTTGACCAAACATGTAGTTACTGCAGTTAGACTTGGTAGGGCAGTATAAGCATATATACGTTAAAGGGATAGTTCTACATTTTTAAAGTGGTTGTGGTTGTATGAGATGGTTAATAGTTAGTCTGTATACTGTAACTGAACACTCAGTTATTTCACCTTGCAGAACAAAGAACATTTCTGCTCTCTTGATCGGTTATTTAGTTTGTGTTTTGGTGTGACTTTGGCGTTGAAGTTCCTCTCTGGAGTGTTGAGATATTTGGCCTGTTTTTAAATGCTTTTCATTCTGCCTGTGCAATTCTGCCCAATTGGGGTCGCGAGATGATTTCTGGGGGTCGGCAAATCATTTAGGAAGTCAGCTCTGTCTCCTCAAGTGTTCATGTGTTAATGTGTTTTAGTCTTTTTTGTCATTTTGTGTCTTTTTTTGTCATTTTGTGTCTTTTTTGGTCAATTTGTGTCCTTTTTGGTCATTTTGTTTCCTTTTTTTGGTCATTTTGTGTCTTTTTTCAGTCATTTTGTGTCTTTTTTGGTCATTTTGTTTCCTTTTTTGGTCATTTTGGGGGTTTTTTTGGTCATTTTGTTTCATTTTTTAGTCCTTTTGTGTCTTTTTTTGGTCATTTTGGGTTTTTTTTGGTCATTTTGTGTCTTCTTTTGATCATTTTGTGGTCAACTTGATTCTTTTTTGGGTAACTTTGTGTCTTTTCTGACAAATCCCAAAGTATCAAGTTGTTACTTTCCAAGGAGTCTCTGACTTGAAGCTGACTGTTACACACTCAGGAGGTCAGAATGGACCTTTAAACTGATAGCAAAGGATATACTGTACTATAAATAAGAGCCTCATACAACCACACTTGAATAAATGTGAACTATCCCTTTAAGTTGTGCGACACCAACAACACTTCACCTCTTCCCGACTGTAAACACATTCTGTTGAACCAACATAGAAACAAAACGCCTGTATTCCCAATAAGCAACATGTTGCAACATCTGATAGTTTTGGCAAAGCTACTGAATCACATCAAATATAATACACCAAACAACTTAAAGCCAATATTAATCCACAAATGTATCAAATAAAAAACAACAACAGAACAAATCAAAAACATATGAACATATAAATATTAATACAAAATATTGCTATTTGAGATTTAGACTTATCTATTGAAAATACACAGTCATATACACTTCATGTTCAAATCACAGAAGGAAAAACTGCAGGGAGATATTTTTCTGAGTTGTTCTAAATGTGTGGTGGAGTTGGTGGGAGAAACTGAGATGAAACACTTGAAATATGATGAAATGTAAAAGTCGTGGTTGGCTGCACTTTCCCCTCTACATTCAAGCAGTCTTCCAGAAGAAAAACACAAGAAAGTTGCATAAAATTGATACCAAACACAAATTTGAACTCATATTAAAAAGAGAGAAATTAAAAGACATTTTTTCAAAAGTGCCGAATGTCACTTGCTACATTTAATTTTGGCTTCACGACCAAACTTTAATCACGTTTGGTGCATAATAAAACAGAATTTAAAACAGAATACCTGTATGTCTATTAAACATCTTAGCCAACGTGATTGTGCCAATTAAACTCAAAGTGGCACACAAGAAAAGTCTCTGCTAGTCCGTCTCTGTGAGGCCGTGACACAGTGTTTCTTGGAGCTGCAGGTGTCGTTCTCCTGTTTCTGGACTGAAACGAGAACGCTTGAACCTGGATCGTGTCTGAATCGTGGTCTCACTCTTGTCTTTGGCCATTTCTCTCAGAGACGAGCAGTCTGGAAATCACTGTCTTATAAACTTTAGCCCCTTTAGGCTTAGGGCTGTATATCCAGGAGGGCTCGGTGTATTTCCTGGAAGGAGGGCCGTTCCTTGGTGTTCCTCCTCCAGCAGCTCAGCATGATCTTGTAGAGCGAGTCTGGACACAGCACAGGCTGAGGCAGGTAGATCTGCAGCAGGAGGCAGGAAGATGGAAAGAGAGTTCAGAGTTAGAGGAGGAATTTACCCAGAGTCAGTGTTTTAACCCTCTGGGACCACTAGGGGCATTTACAGACATATTTCTCATTTTTCACTTTTGTTTTGGCAATACTTTTGGCTGTGATGCTGCAAATGGCATGATTTTTGGAAGAAGGTTTTTTTTCTTGATATATGTGGTAATTAAAATTTAAAGTTTTCTAATGGATCTATAATACACTGTGTAAAAATGTACTATGTCCACTTCCAAACAAATGCTATAAAAACTTTACAGGTTAATATTTTTTCTACTTTTTCCTGCATAAACCTCTTAAACAACTTCCGCTCTGCTCAAAATTACCAAACATTCAATCATTTTGAGGATTTTAACCCTTTAAATGCCGGTTTGATAACACAATGTCACTGTTTTTCAAAGAAAAGGGTTTTTACATTTTAAATCTGACACTACACAAGAACTAAAAATGCATCATTTATTATATGTAAAATAACTACATTTTAATGGGGGGGGGGGGCTTCCCATAAAAAACATCAGTGACATTGTGCAATCAAACTGGCATTTAAAGGGTCAAAATGCCCAAAAATGTTTAAACATTTAGTAGAGGTTTATGCAGAAAAAGTAGAAAAAAAATATTAATCTGTAAAGTTTTGATAGCGTTTTTTGGGAAGTGGACATTTTCAGCCTGAAGGGTGTGAAAGGGTTAGTTTATTATAGTGGGCCCAGAGGGATAATAATGACAGGAGATGGTGGTTAGCATGTCTGCAGTTTGGAGAGGCAGCAAGGATGTGAGTCTTCACCCTCGTTATAGATTTTTTTAAGTGGTTAAAAAACATTTTGCTGCTGCACCTGTCCACAATAATACATTACTCAGCCTCCATGTTGGTTCTCCTGCCTGCCTAGACACTAACTGTGGATAAGTACCTCATTGTCTTCAATAAATTCACTGTTTTTTCATACGTAGATAACATTTCTGTAAAAAGACTCACCTGTCTTTTCTGGTCCCTGAAGAACTCCCCTGTGTTTTCTATCACCTGCTCGTCAGTGAGCTGGGAGTAGGGCTGCTCCTTACAGAAGTTCAGGATCTCCCACAGCGTCACCCCGAAGGCCCACACATCACTCGCTGTGGTGAACTTACCCTGCACAACACAAGAAGGTGATATGTCGATCAAATGAAGGATTTTTTCCTCTTTAATAAAAGTCAGATGTGGTGTGAAGCAGCAGTCTCACCAGCAGGATGCTCTCCCAGGACATCCAGCGTATAGGCAGCACCGCTCGGCCCTGGATACGGTAGTAATCACCGCTGTACAGGTTCCTGCTCATGCCGAAGTCGGCTATCTTTATCGTGTAGTTTTTACCCACCAGGCAGTTCCGCGTGGCCAAGTCTCGATGAACAAAGTTCAGAGAGGAAAGATACTTCATCCCTGATGCTATCTGAGCGGCCATGTAGCACAGGTTGGTGAAGCTGGGAGGAGAGAAGATGCAGCTTTTAGTTGGAGATAGAAAAACACACACACAAATAGACAAACAGCACATATACAGCTGTGACTCAGTCAGGCCTGATTTTATCATAGTCCCAGGCCCTGGGACTATGATAAAATCAGGCAGCAACCTCCTGGTCTGAGCAGGGAGGCAAACCAGGAAGTGCCTTAAGCTGCATTCTACTGAAAATCCCAGCAGGGATATCAAAATGACCAAAAAAAGACAAAGTTACAAAAAAAAGACACAAAATGACAGAAAAAAAATTAAATTATTTAAAAAAGACACAAAATAACAAAAAAGACACAAAATGACTAAAAAAGACACAAAATGACAGAATTTTTTTTTTAATTACTTAAAAAAGACAAAATAACAAAAAAGACACAAAATGACTAAAAAAAGACACAATATACTATATACCATATATATATCACTTAATGACAGTTTATTTGAATGTTTTGTTTATTTTGTAAAAATGTCTTGTTCAGCGTTTGGTTGGACTAACAGACACTCTTTTTTGGTAATTTTGTCTCTTTTTTTGGTCATTTTGTGTCTTTTTTGTTAGTCTGTGCATTTTTTGATCATTTTGTGTCTTTTTTTTGTAATTTTTTGTTTCTTTTTTAAGTAATTTAGTGTTCTTACAATCATTTTGTGTCTTTTTTTAGTAATTTTGTGTCTTTTTTTGTAATTTTGTGTCTTTTTTTCTGTCATTTTGTGTCTTTTTTTTTTTTGTAATTTTGTGTCTTTTTTTGGTCATTTTGATGCTGCCTCCAGCAGCCCCCAGGTAATTTGAGTGTGAGACCCCTGGTATACAGTCTGTGGTCTCAGCACTCACCTGACAGTAGGTGCGTTGCTGAGCAGAGCCAGCTGTCCCTCTGGTTCGTGGCGGGACAGGAACTGGTTGAGGTCTCCGTTCTCCATGTACTCTGTGATCATACAGAGCGGGTCGCTGTAGATGCAAACAGCCAGCAGGCGGATGATGTTCGGGTCCTTCAAACGTGACATGATCTTTATCTCTTTCAGGAAGTCGTTCCTACACAAACACCAAAGGTAAGTCACGTATTTCATATGTACAGATCAGAATTATATGTACCTAACATTTCAAGGTTTAACTTTTTTTTTAATTTAACCCTGAAACTTTTGGTTTCAGGGTTAAATTTAAAAAAAAAGTTTGGATATTGGTGCACATTAGGGGTGGGCGATATGGCCCTAAAAAATTCTCACAATATTTCTTGAAATAGTATTTTTTAGTATTTTTGCGATATTAAAAAATACTGAAAAATATATAGAAAATGTATTTTTTGTCTGTATAAATAAATTAAAACCGTACAACACAATAAAGATCAAACATAAATCTGAATGTAGCGTATCAAAGCAAACCTTAAAAGTTGCCAAATAAAAAACATCATGGCCACCATTCTTTTCAAACATGAACTGTTATAAGTGTTTTTGAGTGTCTAAAAAACCGTCAAAATAAATCTTACTAATTATTATTATTATTATCATTATTATTATTATTATTATAAATATGCGGCCCGAGGGGACCTCTTGACTCGAGGGGATACCTTGCATTTTTGTTGGCATCTGATCGGAGCATCTTCACAGCCACTAAAACTGGCTGGTCCTCAGGGATGTCAAATAAAAACTCTTTATTCATGAACTCCTGCATTCCTTCTGCTTCACACAGGTGAACCTGAGCAGAAGAGAGAGAAATGCAACATTTATAGCTTTTGATTGTGTTTTAAACTCATCTTAAACCAGGGGTCTCAAACTCAAATTACCTGGGGGCCGCTGGAGGCAGCATGAAAATGACCAAAAAAGACACAAAATTACTAAAAAAAAGACACAAAATGACAGAAAAAAACTAAATTACTTAAAAAAGACACAAAACGACCTAAAAAAAAAGAGACAAAATTACTAAAAAAAGACACAAAATGAACAAAATAGACACAAAATTACCATAAAAGACAAAATTATTTAAAAAAAAGACACAAAATGACCCAAAAAAGACACAAAACGACAGAAAAAAAATTGAATTACTTAAAAAAGACCCAAAATGAAAAAAAAGGACACAAAATCACCAAAAAAAGTAATTAAAGGGACCTTCCACACACAACACAGTAAAGTGCCATTCATATAAAACTCACATTAAACTTTCATATCAAGGTCGGGGCCACAAAATATCGTCACGAGGGCCACAATTGGCCCGCAGGCCGCGAGTTTGAGACCCCTGTCTTTAACAGTAAGAAAAGCTTCACTCACCTCTCCGAACTGGCCCTCTCCCAGCTTTTCTTTAAACGTGAGCAGCTTTCGGGGGAACTCCTCCACTGCGACGTCCTTCCCTGACAGCAGGTCCATGGTCAGAGCGGGGATGGCGTACGTGTTGCTCCCCGTCACGCCCTGCAGGTTCACGATGTCCGCCTCGGCGTAGTGAGGGGCGCCTTCCTGGACCGCACTAGTCACCGTGGATTTAGAAGCTGCCGTGCTGGAAGAAGCTGGAACACAATACAGGAAACTGTAACTATGAATCCCAGTAAGATAAGGGATTGACCAAAAAAAGACACAAAATTACAGAAAAAAAGAGACAAAATTACAAAAAAAAAGTGACAAAATTACTAAAAAAAGACACAAAATTACCAAAAAAGACACAAAAAGACCCAAAAAAAAGTAACAAAATTACAAGAAAAAAGACACAAAATTACCAAAAAATACACAGAATTACCAAAAAAGACACAAAATGACAGAAAAAATACTAAATTACTTAAAAAAGACACAAAATTATTTTAAAAAAGACACAAAATGACCAAAAAAAAGCCACAAAATGACAGAAAAAACCCAAATTACTTAAAAAAGACAAAAAGACCGAAAAAAAGATACAACATTACTAAAAAAAAGATACAAAATGACCAAAAAAGACACAAAATTACAAAAAAAAAAAAGACAAAATTACCAAAAAATACACAAAATTACAAAAAATACACAGAATTACCAAAAAAGACACAAAATTATTTTAAAAAAGACACAAAATGACCCAAAAAAGACACAAAATTATTTAAAAAAAAAAGAAAAAAACTAAATTACTTAGAAAAGACACAAAATGACCCCCCAAAAAACTGACAAAATAAAAAAATAATACACAAAATTACCAAAAAAGACACAAAATGACCCAAAAAATGACAGAAAAAATACTAAATTACTTAAAAAAGACACAAAATGACAGAAAAAAACGAAATGACTTAAAACAGATAAGGTATTGAGCCTGTTAATGATCAATGATCCACCTACCAGGCTCCTCTGAGCTGGGAGCGAACTCGGGCAGCTTACATATGATGCGTGAGGGCTCCTGGTAGTCGGGGCCGAGGGGGAAGATTCTCTCGTAGGTGGAGTTGGACTCCTGCTCGCTGGTGGAGCTGGACTGGTTGTGGTTGTAAGCCAACGTCTCACTCTGTATTGACAAACTAGCAGTTAGTTCATCGTCCAGCATCCGGCGAGAGGCCTAGAATGAAGGACGCTGGGTGAAGGTTCAGCTCTGACTAGACATTCACACCATGGTTCATATCTCCTGGAGGCCTGCTCACCTTCTCCAGCAGCTTCTGCCACACCTGCCGCCACAGGATGATGACGATGATGACCACCAGGATGAAGATGATGGCCACCAGGCAGCCAATCAGGATGCGGGTGTTGCTGTCGTCTACTTTGTGGGTGGGGTCGTCCTCTGAGGGGGGCAAAGACAGACATCAAGCAGCAACCTGAAGTTTTTTATCTTTATTTTGCACAATAATAAAAACATCTGGCCAACATTACTAGACTTATCATTACAAATCCAAACCAGCCTCTCTTTAATTTCCTTTCTGCAGTAGTCATATTCTCTTTTTCATGTTTATGTCTTGCTGCACAAAGAAGATGATCTTGCAGGACAACTTAATGCACGTCAGAAATAAAGGTTTTCCTGAACGCATCACTGACCTGGCTGTGTGTTGGGTGTCTGGCCTGGCTTGGGTGTTGTCAGTGTTGTGTTGTACATGGCTGTATCTGAAAGGAAGATGAAACACAGCGGATCAGAAATTTAAAATACTTTTTATGGTTGTTTTTTTTAATGTAACAGCATCTCATCATTCTTTCCCCTCTTTTGGTCATTTTGTCTTTTTGTGGTCATTTTTTGTCATTTTGTGATCAATTTGAGTCCTTTTATGCTTAATTTTATGTCCTTTTTTTGTAATTTTGTGTCTTTTTTTGATCATTTTGTGTCATTTTGTGGTCAATTTTGATTCTTTTTTGGGTAATTTTGTGTCTTTTCTGACAAATCCCAAAGTATCAAGTTGTTACTTTCCAAGGAGTCTCTGGCTTGAAGCTGACTGTTACACACTCAGGAGGTCAGAATGGACCTTTAAACTGATAGCAAAGGACTTAGATTAAAGTAACAATAAAATATAAAAAAATATATAAATGCACAGACAGAGAGATGTTTTAGTTGTTGTCTGCTTCATTATTTGTCCAAAATTCATCGTATCAACTGAGTTTGTCTGATCTGAACTGTGAGATTCGGTTCAGTGAGACACTCAAAAAGGTTGAGAACTAGTGGAATAGAGGGTTAAAGTGTGCAAAAGTCGAACTACCAGATTTCTTGCCGCCGTTCCAGAATATATGAGCAGTTTTCTGTTCTTTACCTGACTGGAAGGTGATCTCGCTGAACAACATCCAGGCGTCGGCGAAGTAGAACTGGCACTTGATGGCGCTGGCCATGTGGTTGGCCAGGTTGACGGTGACGAAGCGAGCGCTGGGGTTCTTCTTGTCCTCCACGGGGCTGAAGGTGAGCGCCGACGCCTCCCAGTCCGCTTCAGAGCGGAAGAAACACACCGCCTGGCGGAAGGCCTTGACGCGCCGCGAGTACATGTTGTTACAGTGGACCTGGATACAGATAAAGAGGAGGCTTTAAGTCAGGGGGGGGCAATTCATTTTCTCAACTAACTGCTAGTTTGTCAATACAGAGTGAGACGTTGGCTTACATTATCTCACTTTTCCATTTATATTAAATTCAAACCACAAAAACAATATAGAGCATTTATTAATTTTATCCTAAAAGCAATAAGTGTTTTTGACAAGGTAACAAGATATCTGTGTTTTTGTGGAACGCATTTCTTTGCAGGTGGTAACCTCCGGGCCTGAGCAGGGAGGCCAACCAGGAAGTGCCTTAATCACAAAATTCCAGCAGGGGGCACCAAGTTTGACTGCAAAAAAAATCTGTTCATCCATTTCAATGCAAAATGAGAAAACTTCTCACTTGATTTATTACCTCAGAAATGTTTTTTAGGACAACACTATGGTCTCAATCACTAGGAAAAAATCTTCTTCAAGACAATCTGATGTCAATAGTTCTAATAATAGCCCCATTTAGGAGAAAATAGAAGATAAAGAATCGTATGATTTGGGGCGGGGCTACCTTTGATTGACAGGTCACTAACAAGGCGACGTGTCAATAAAGTTATATAAAACGTTATATAGATATAAAAAAGGACGTTTAGTGGTTTAGTCTCATAACATTGACCCTTTCACTGTATTTTCACTTAATGACAGTTTATTTGAACGGCAATGGGTGACGTCACGGTGACTTTGTCCATTGCATGCACATATGTAAATTGCCTTCAAAATAAAAGCACCGTGGTTGTATTTATTTCTTATTTCTGAGTAACCTCACGCTGCATAATGCCCACTTCTGCTTTAAGTGCTGATGAGAGACCTACTTTAAAAACACACACATAAAGGGTAAATGTATAAACAGGAGGCTCACCTTCATGGTGGTGAAGTTGCGTATGCGGTCAAACTCAAACATGATTTCCACGTATCCAGAGGGGAAGCTCTCGTTAGTCCAGCCCACGTAGTCGTAGCCGGGCCACACGTTGTAGACGTGACTGAGTGTGAAGTCATCCAGACCACACACACCGTCAGTCAGCTGGCCCAAACCCTCCGTCATACTGAGACACAGAGACAGGAACGTCCTTCATACAGTCATCACTCACTTTATTATGTAAAACTGTTCAACTCAGTAACGTAAATATCTAATCAGTCAATCACATGGCAGCAACCCAAAGCATTTAGGTTTGTAGACATGATGAGTGAGGAAGAAAGGAGATTAAAGTGACTTTGTATGGAATAAGACAGCTATCATAAAGATGTGTGCATGATTCTAACCACAAAATTGTGCTTTTATATATGTGATACTGGGCTTACACCAAAGATGTCCCCAGTCCCAGACTAAAAACTGAAAGTCTTTAGTAAATCTAGGAGTTTTACTGGAGTCACGGCGCTCCCCGGTTCCAGACCGGCCAGTAAAACCAGTAAAACCACTTCCACAGGAAAAAGGAACATCACAATAATGCCTCAATAAAAATACAGTGATGTCATATATTTAGATGTTTCTTAGTGAAGAGAACAGTAAGGAGACCCAGTTAATAATTTAGAAATAAACGTATACATAAATAAGTAATAAATAATGGATGATTAATGTATGATTAACTAAATGAAAGTGGATAGAGCTGATAAATATAATTATTCAATTAAACACATTATAATTAAATAGGACATAAATGTATATCATGAATTAATTTCTAAATGTTCCTTTCCTTTATTCTTCCTTATATCTATTTTTACTATAAGTCACTGAGTTTTGTGTTTTCATTATCTCTAAGCCAGAATCATCAAAATTACAAGAAAAACAGGCTTGAAATATATATAATAAAGTTTCACTTTCTGAAATAATTGACAAAAAATATTGAACTTTTTCATGATATTCTAATTTTTTGAGGTGTCTGTATAAGTACCTCTGTTGATAAGTTTTTATGATTCCTCCACTGACCACTAGGTGGCAGCATTGTAAAAAAGAAAAACAACAACTCCTCACTGCTGCTGTTGGCTCTGTTAATGCAATAAAGGCCATTTTCTTTTCTCCTCCACAGAGAGAAGGAAGCTGCCTCCTGTGTCATGGAGGACATTATTCACCATCTAAACACGGCTGTCAACAAAAGACTTATTGGTCCTTTCCGGTTTCTAAACTTGAGAAAAAGCTGCGTTGACTCAGTCATTCCTATGAGGTATTGCCTAACTAAGTAAACCACCATGACCCACTCACCACCGCCTGTCACCATGGTGACGGGGCAACAACAAGGTGAGGGGGTAAAAAAAGTCCTGACCAAGGATGAGAGCAGTGACAAAGCAGAGTGGTGGTGAGAGGGAGAATAATGAAACACTTACTTACTCAACCTTTCTCCTTTATCATTTAAAAAATCGGTAACGCTTTATAATAAGGTCCTTAATAACCATTAATTAACAAGTAATAAGGCATTGTTCTCGCTTTAGATCCGGTAATTGCAAAAAGCATAGTTAACTTATAGTTAACTTATAATAGATGAGCAATAAAGCATATTTTAATATCAATAAGCAAACAAAATAAGATTAATAAAGGCATGGCAAAGACATAATGGGTGGGTCATAGGTGTTTGTAATGCCATTATTAACACTTATATAAGCTTATAAACACACAATAATGTTAATAAGCATCTTGTAAGGACTTACAATGGCCTTATTACTTGTTAATTACTGGTTATTACAAGGACCTTAATATAAAGCGTTACCAAAAAATCTTAAAAAAACCTATTACTACTTCAATAACCTATTATAATTCTTGTTTCATCGCTACGTTGTGCCTTTGTTTTGTTTTTCTAGTTTCTTGCTCTGTATAATTCTATGTTCCTTGTTCTTTTTTATTTTTATGTTATATTAGGGAATCCCACTATTCAAGCCCCATTTTTGGGGGGTTTTCCTGGCATGTCTTTATTTTATTTCAATATGTATATGGAATATATAAACTGTATTATTGTTGTTGTTATTATGTTATTTTCTTTCTTTAAAAACGGTGCCAAATAAATCAAATCAATCAAATCAAATCAAACACACACACACACACACACACACACACACACACACACACACGTACCTGTGTATGAGCGCCCCGTCGTAGACCGAGTCGTTGAGATAGGCCGGCTGAGACGACAGACTCATCTGTTCTCCTGCTGGAGCGTTGTAGGACACCAGGCCGTCTGCAGAGCAAAGGGAAATTATTTTAAGATTAAATCACCCTGTCATCTTTCCCTTGAAACCATCATTATAAACTTTGCTGCTCTGCAGGAGAAGCATTGCTGAAGAAAACCACAGCATTTGTTTCGAAATTGAAACTGAGATTTTTTTAAGCTTGCTCCAGCTTCAGATATGAACATTTAAATAAATAAGCACATGAACCCGCAGGGGGCCGTGAAGTTGGTTATTTTAAATATGAGATCTTGTGTTTGGGTACTTTGTGAAATTTGAGGTCGTAGTGAAAGAATAAAAGAAAGAACATTTACTCAGCTTTAGTTACTTTTCAGGTCAAGATGTATGTAATAATAATAATAATAATATATAATATATTTTGAATATATAAAACAATCTGAGTGGGTCCATTCAACATATATCGTGTATTTACATATACACACATATATATATACACACATATATATATATATATACACACTATATATGTTGATATATTATTATTATTATTATTACTTATCCTTTATCTAACCAGGTAAAAAATCTCTTTTCCAAAAGAGAGCTGGCCAAGAAAGCAGCATAAAAAGTGACAAGTTACAACATTTAAACACAGTTAACATAACCAATTAAATACAAATACAGCCATAACAACAACACTGAAGGAGCCTCAGTAGAGACTTATAAGGAACAGTCACATCAACCAAGAGAAATTATTTCTTTATCCTTTAGAATCCATTTAAATTCACCAATTGTGATCAACTCAGACAATCAATCCATCCATCCATCCATCCATTACATTACATTACATGTCAAAAGCGTCTGCTAAATGACATGTAATGTAATGTAATGCATCCATCTATCTATCTATCTATCTATCTATCTATCTATCTATCTATCTATCTATCTATCCATCCATCCATCCATCTCACCGAGCCATTCACAGCCGTAGAGCTCCACCCTCATGCAGACGTTCATGGAGTGGTCGGTGACGGGCATGAAGCGGACGAAGCGAGCGATGATCGGCGGCTCCAGGTCCTTCAGCACGATGTCATAAGCGTTCCTGTTTCCTTCAATCACCTGCAGGTCAACAAACACACCTTGACCTCAACAAGAACTAATGACAGAGAACGACCTTCTTTTATTATCTATAAATCATGAATGAGTCCAATAAGCAATAATCTCTATTAGCACTATAAACATGACAGGCCATAAAAAGCATGAGTACATGGGGCATCTTTATCACAAATGTGTAATAAAGGTCAAACAGATTATACAGCCACACTCTTGGTTAACCTGTTATTGTCCAAAGAGCTTTTTGGTGGTTGTGGGCAGTGGATGTTTAGGGGGAGATAGCAGGTCAACAATAAATGACACATAGAAGTGGTGACATCATCTGAAAACTGAGAACCTGAAGATTAATCTGAGATGAAGCTCACCTCACTCAAGTTGTTCTGGTCAAAAACATCTAATTAAAATGACTTAATGAATGATTTATTTATTTATTGAAGCCTATTATGGTGAATAAAGGGTCATAACATTAGTGGACGCTTTCTAAAGTCCAGTCCAGGTTCAACTGGGTCCCAGAAGTTGTTGCAGCAATTTTTGGGTTGATACCATTTGCTACACACATTTGGTGCTCAATAATGCAATTTTATTCATATCGAGAATGGATAAAAATGGTCAGAAAAAAACTACAGAATATTACATCAATATATAAAGAACATAGAAGAATCCATGCTGAGATTTAGGTCCAAAAACTTTGGTCATTTTGCAGATTTCTGTATTTTCAGCGATTGGATGACGATCACTTTTGTTCTACAAACTGCTGATAAACCCTCTTATTGTCAATATACCTAGGGAAACTATACACCCTCTGAATGTTGTAGGTCTCTAGTTTGTGGTTGTAAAGTTTCATGAGGCTGTGATTATCCTAGAGGTCACAGCAAATCATTTTATACACTGAGCTCCAGACTCAAGAAAAGCCCTCACTGCAAAGAGTCTCAGCTTTACACTGATACAGTTTATGTCATTCAGCCTGTTTAGGGACCTCAGGATGCACAAATATTCACATACAGTAGGTGGAAATGGAACATTTGTGCTACATGAGAAAAACGATGTGGTTTTTGCCTTAAACTGCATGTTATCAGCATAAAGTAGGCATGTATGTAAAGAGGAGACTTGTAGGAACACAGAGGGCATATTTCATTGAGATAGCATGACATCAGAGGTCACATGACCGCTTTGAAAATCACCAAAATAGCCGAACTTTGCAACGTTTTTTCAACAACTTCCCGATATGGTATCCTAACATGCTTGGGCTCTATATATTCCTTAGATCTTCTAGTTTCATATGTCATCAGTATGTTATATTTACTATACTCCTAAAATGAGTAACATGCTGAAGACCTACCTCTTCCAACAATACCTCGGTTAAGTCATGGTCACCTCATACATATATTTAAAAAAAAAAAAATGCTCTTCTTCTTTTCTCTTCTTCTCTTCTTTAACATATAGCTCTCCTGTAGCGATGACAGTTGGCTCTTAAAGTTCTGTACTTGATACCTGTGGTCTAAGTCTGGTACCTTCAGGTTGAATGTACTTATTGTAAGTCGCTTTGGACAGAAGCGTCAGCTAAATGACATGTAATGTAATGAACCAGGTTAAAGCCCTGACTGACCTGCTTGCCCTGTCTGTTCCTCCATGAGATCCAGCGGCTTCCGTCCCGGCTGTACTTGATCTTGTACATCTGGGCGAACTCGTTGCCGATGCCTCCCGCGTGTCGCCCCTGGGTGCCCACCAGGGTGATGAAGTGGAGCGAGCGCAGGTCGATCTGGAGGAACTCCTTCAGGCTGTCTGGCTCCACTGTGATCTCTGGACACCACGCGCCATCGCCCTCCTCAAAGTCCAACCTAGTGAAAAAAGGAAATAACGGCGTGTTGATGTTCATGTTAGAATTATAGCAGGAAAAAAAGGAGAAAAATTAGGACAGGATGGAGAGGGAGAAGGTGAGAGGAAAGTAGAAGTGAGTGCGGTGGAGGATTTCAGTTCTTAACGGCCTGTTGTAAAAACATCTGCGTCGTAAATTCATCTTAGTGTTAACTTTGGGCAAGGGGCTGGCAGGGGGAGGGGGGGGGGCAGCCGGGATGGATGGGGAAAGTCTATTACATCATTATCCTGATACCCACTGAAGGCCACCCAAGTTCCTCTGCACACACACACACACACACACACACACACGGCTCCTTAATCATGTGGCTGTAAGTACAGCTGATACTCCAGTTTGTGGCTGACTGCAAATAAACAGGAGCAGGCACCTTGCAGGATAAGCCACCCACCCACACACACACTCATTATCAGGGTAAACATACCATGAAGCACGAGTGTGTGTGTGTGTGTGTGTGTGAGAGGGAGACAGACCTACCTGCCGTATCTAGCAGCAGTAGATTCGGACCACTGGCTGGAGGCAGAGATGTCCTCGTCCTGTATCTGTCCTCCTGACATGCCCAGAGGATACCGACACACACCTGAGGACAGAAAAAAGAGAGAAACAGATTAATTCTAAACTGAGAGAAACTCAATATGAACATCATCTATTGGACATGTTCAGCCCAAAGGGTCTGAATATGTATGAAAAAGGGCACTATTCCATCAAAAATGTATACACAGTGTATTATAGACACATTAGAAAAATTTAAATTTGAATTTCAAAATATATCAAGAAAAAAAAACATCTTCCAAAAATCATGTCATTTGCAGTATCACAGCCAAAATTATTGCAAAAACAAAAGTGAAAAATGACAAATATGGCTGAAAATGTCCTGAGTGGTCCCAGAGGGTTAAAGCTACCTGAATTATCACATTTTTTAAACATGCAGCTCCCGTCACTTCTCTCAGACCAACCACAGCGCTGGTTGGCGTTGAAAACTCAAAAAAACAACTCAAACATTCAGCAGCGCTCACAGACATTTATAAGACAGAACTACTTAATTCCCAGCTTCTGTCAAGAAACCTGAAAAATGTGATGGATAGTGCTGCACGGAGGGGTGGGGTGGTGAGTACCACACACACACACACGCACACACACACACACACACACACACACACACACACTGGAGCAACCACACACTCCTTGCACTCAAATTGTGGTTGCCTCATTGAAATAATAAGCTGGATCCATTCAGTGTCTCTGCCAGTCCAAACAGTGCTGGTATCAAGCACATGTACAGGAGTTAGTTTCTGTGTGTGTGTGTGTGTGTGTGTGTGTGTGTGTGTTCTTGTACTTCCTACATAGTGAGGACCGGAACACGTTTTTAACCAACAGAGTGAGGACATTTTTGCAAAGTGAGGACATTTTGGCTGGTCCTCACTTCTTTAAAGGCTTTTTTTAGATTTCAGACTTTGTTTTAGAGTTAAGGTTACTAAAAAATGATAATTAACTGAAACTGTATTATGTGGTTACAAAACGAACTAAAATTATAGTGAAAATGCCCTTAGTTTTTGTCTTTGTCAACTTTTTTCATACATAATGAAGATGGATAAAGACAATTGAGGCAAAATTTACTGTGACTTCTTTTAACCTCCCACCCAACAAATACCCCATTACAAAAAACTAAAACTAATAAAAACTAAACTAAAACTAAGGCATTTAAAAAAATAAATACTAAACTAAAACTAACAAACTCACTCTAAAAACTCATTAAAACTAACTGGATTTGAAAACAAAAATTCACAACGACATTAAAACTTAAACAAATGAAAAATCCAAAACTATTATAACCTTGCAAGGGAATTCACTTACAATGAGGGTCCTCACAAAGATAGAAGTACAAGAATGTGTGTGTGTGTGTGTGTGTGTGTGTGTGTGTGTGTGTGGTAAGGCTGGCAGGTCTCAGCCCATCACGCCCCCATGGTGTGGTCAATAGAAGCAATATGCCCTCTGTTTCTCTGTTTCCTGCCCTTCCACCCCCTCATGTCTCCACTCTGTCCTCCTGTGTGGTCTCTCTCTCTCTCTCTCTCTCTCTCTCTTTCTTTTCTTTTGTCCCCTTCAGTGGCAAAACAGCAAACGATAAAAGTTAACAGAGTGATTTAGAAAATCTTCATCTCATTAGGACTCAGCTGGATAGTGGCTAACTGAGCGTGACACTGCCAACATGGCATCTATTAACAGTTTAACAAGGCTTTGAATGATTCTTCTGATTTCTGAGTGTTTTTCTGGAGCAAAAAAAGAAAAAGGGCACTATTCCATCAAGTGTTATCTGCAGCATGCAGCGACAAACATCACCGGTAAAACAGGATTAATGTTCTGTTAGTTAGACAATTTACATTGCAGCACATAGAGAGTCCGGCGGCTAATGGTGCGTTCAAGGTCTACACGAATGTCAGAATTTTCGATGTTGTTCCGAGCTCCATGTTCCGACTTTCAGTCTAAATTGAACACACCATAAGGCATTATGGTAAGAACGTGTCACACCCGCCTTCAAAATAAAAGCAAACACATATAGCTTTCAAAATAAGAGCACATGGATGTGTTAGCAGAATCCACAACAGAATTTGCAAGAAAACTGTAAAAATATGATGCCTTAAATAAAACATGAAAGAACCTGTATTCTCCTTTACAATCATTCATTAAAATACACAATGATTAAGATGGAAAAGTGGCATTAGAATGTGGGCAAAGGGCAAAATTGTTCTCCTGGGGAGCATGCTCCCGGACACCTGGACTTTGTTTGGGTCCCCCCATCATAGTCTCAGAAAATCCTGACAGACAAGAAAATGCCCAGCAGTATGTTCAGGGTAATTAAGGAGGAGAGATGTTTTTGGGTCCTTTATTGAGTCAGCTTCAAGTCAGTAAATTGGTTTAGCTGCACTGGGAATTTAATGTATGTCTGTACTTCTTTTATTTATGTAAATATGTTGGTTGTTGTTTACACTACAGTTCATTTAGGCATGATGTGAAAAAAATAACTTATTGAGTTGAAATCATTTGCTGACAGCTTCGTCTCCTGCTTTGAATGATTCTTCTGATTTCTGAGTGTTTTTCTGGAGCAAAAAAAGAAAAAGGGCACTATTCCATCAAGTGTTATCTGCAGGTTGTGTTTTGGTCTTCCAGTGATAACTCCACCTAACAGGATATGACCGCCAGTTAGCCTCATTTATGGATGAAAGGACCTTTGGGAAAACCTTGATTTCTGTGTATGTGATAGCGTCGGCTTTCAGCAGAGCTGGAGGCGGAAGTTTCAAGGAGCCTGACCCTGTTAGCCTGGCCTCTTGTCTCACAGAAAAACCTTTGAGAAGATGCCAGCAACAGCACAGCTCCAGGTTCAAGGCCTTCTCTGTCCCTCTCTCTCTCTCTCTTTTCCTTCTCTTTCCCTCCCCGCGATTCTCTCTTCCTCTTTTCTTGATCTCCTCCAAATATTTGCTCAAAAGTCAAGATGTGAAAACACCCTGAAGCTTCGGGGGCTGGGACTGTTGACCTGATACGTCGCTCACATGTCTGTGTGCACACAGAACCAGGCGTAGATGCAACCACACACACGCATGCAGGCTTCATCTTGGCAGTGACAGCTTGAAGGAGGCACAAACAAAAAACTCTTCCAGATGTCTGCCTTCGCCTCCTCTGTCCTCCTTTCATCTTGTCCTCTCTAACCTTTGTTCCATGCTGCCCTCTTCACTTATCCCCAAATGTTTACACCCCTCCCCTCCGCTCCGATTTCTCTCAGATCGCCTCGGCTTTGGGCAGACCACATCAACAGAAATCATCGTACTCTCCTCATATTCTCATATTAGCGGTATATATCCTTGGCAGCGTTGCTATGAAACCATGTTAATGATAGGTGCGGCGCTCAGACTGCACGTACGATAGCTGTAGTAAAACACACATTCTCAGAACCTGCTTCAAGAGAAACAGCAGAAATCTCCAATAAATGATTTCAAAATCAGGGGCAGGATAAGATGACAAGGAACGTCTTTCAGTGTTTGAAAGTGGAAAAGGCTGGAATGATCATCACTGGCATCATCCAGCAGCTGAAATGGTGAATCGGTCTTCGGTGCAGAGGTTATGGGGTTTGAGGTGGTTGGCGTTGCTGCACTTGTGAGAGCCAGAAGAGCAGCACAGGAGCCTCATTCACACAGATTCACAAAGAGTATAAACAGTAGGGATGTCACGAATAGTTTGAAGCTTCAATCACATTTTAAATCAACATCTAAATGCTGCACAGCCCTTCCTTTGGCATCCCTAATAACGCTGGTTAAACTCAGTATTTCAGCACATTTTATAAAGATTAGGCTACACTAATATTATAAGTATTATACTAGGCGTTTTGTACAATTACATTCCAGTGGTGGCTGCGTAGGATTGTTTCCGACTTGGGTGATCCGCCTCACTCCCCACAGTGAGGAGACTTCACCGGGACAGACGGCAGCTCAGGTGCTGAAGGTTTCAGTTAGCAACTCAAGTTCAGCCAGATCAAACTGTGATCCTGGACCACCCCGACTCCACACTGGATTGGCAAACTTTCTGTTGCTGGTTGGACCCACTAGCCACCAGACCCCAGACCCCAGACCCCAACACTGGGGTTTGCACTGGCTGGGTTCAAGTTGTTACAGTCCACTCTGCTGCAGGGACGTAGATGGGATTTTAGAACTGGGGGGACGAAGCTGTCAGCAAATTATTTCAACTCAATGAGTTATTTTTCCACTCCATGCCTTAACCAAAATATGTTTTATTAAAACAATTTTTTATTTGAACTGTAGTGTAAACAACAACCAACATATTTACATAAAAGAAGTTTGTACTTGAAATTCCCAGTGCAGCCAAACAAATTTACTGACTTGAAGCTGACTCAATGAAGGACCCAAAAACATCTCTCCTCCTTTCATCACCCTGAACATACTGCTGGGAAACTTCTTATCTGTCCAGTCTGTCAAGCCTTTAGAACCAGTGTTTCCCACAGGATTTTTTTTTGTCAGAAATGTTTGCCCAAAAAGCCTAAATCTGGTGCCTCTCGCACATTCTAATGCCACTATTCCATCTTAATCATTGCATATTTTAATGAATTATTGTAAAGGAGAATAAGGGTTCTGTTTTATTTAAGGTGTCATATTTTGACAGTCTTCTTGTAAATTCTGTGGTGGACTCTGCTAACACATCCATGTGCTCTTATTTTGAAAGCTACATGTGTTTGCTTTTAATTTTGCTGTAACACCTCATGGTGTGTACAATTTACACTGAAGCAATAGTTTTCAAGAAAATTCACATTTTAAAAATGGTCTAGAAACATAAATGGCACACTGTGAAAGCTCCTATGATTGAACTTTCAACTGGCTTTCTCAGCTCGTCTACATATCATATATAAATAAAGTTATTACTGTAAATAAAACATGTATTTTCAATAAATAGATGGACTCCAGAAGGGTTAAAATGTAAAAAAAATGGGATGACACATTGTCAACAGACAAAAAGTGTCCCTTAGTGGAAACACTGGGATGATTGTGTGCATGTCCTGTGGTATGAGGTGGTGACATAAGTAGTGTAACTTTTTTATAACGTCTTGCCAGAAAAATACAGTGATACTCAGACAATGCAGCATCACTTGCCGAAGAGGAAACACGGAGCAATTACGTGGGACATAATTGATGAAAATAGGAGTCATTATCAGAGTCTTTAACCACATCCTCGAGGGAGAGAGTCAGAGAGACGGGCTTCAGTTTACCGTGCCGGATGTGTGACCGCTCTTCCAAATGTTGGTTTTTGCTGTGTTTATTTATCCAACCCAACCCACTCAGAGGTGACCCCAGGGGTGAGCTACGGGGGCAGGCCAGTGTGTTCGCTTGGACACGCACACATCACCCCTCCACTCACATCACCACCACCCATCAGGATCAACATTTGGCCACAGCATCTAAAAATATCGCCCCAGAAAAAGGTGGAAAAATACCAGCCTTGTGTGGTGGAGGAATGAAGAGAGAGAGAGAGATGAAGGAGTAACGGACCAAACCCAAACCCCTCTCTCTCTCTCTCTCTCTCTCTCTCTCTCTCTCTCTCTCTCTCTCTCTCGCTCTCTCTCTCTCACCTCTTGATTTTTACCGCACCCTGACTACTGAAAGGCAGGTTTGTTCTGTCGTGTTTGCTGTCCAACCACCGGCTGGCTCCAAATACATTCTCACACACATAAACACACTCACGCATACATGCTGTGTAATCATGCAGGCTGATGTTCACATCTGCTACATAATGATACACCACTTTGTGGGGTCCCACAGGGATCCATTCTTGGACCTTTATTATTTCTTATTTATATTAACGATTTATCAAATGTCTCAAATATTCTTTCTCCAATAATGTTTGCAGATGATACAACTCTATATATGCTACATTTAATTCCTGTTTTAAAATTCTAATTCACACACAGATACACTTTTATATCATGTACACTTTTGTTTTTATTTGTTTTTTGTTATTGTCATTATAACTTGTTGTTGATGTTATACATATGTTTTTTTTTCTATCATCAGTTTATTACTTTCTTATAACTTTGAAATTTTACAATTTCACATTTCGTTTTGGTTATTTTTCATTACAGAAACTTCTGTAACCTCCGATCCATTCAAGGACTGTCAGACAGTTAGAATTTCAACGATAAAAGCCTTTTTTTACAATTTTTTCTAGGATAAACGGTGTATTTTTAGCGATATTTTAAAGAAAGCATACTTTTTAGTAGGATGGTTCAGACATTAGTCAATATTTTTTTTAAAGCAATGGATCAAACGACTAAAAACGGTTCATTTAGTGGAAAAACTCACACAACATTTTATTCCAGTGACTGGGTTGGGATCACAAATGCCGAACATAAACACGTGAACTAAAACAGCTTAGTAGTTGCACAAGTATTCAAAGTTTCCACGTCAGAGGAAGAGTATTTCTTCTTCCAAAAGTGACTCACTTATTGATTCAAAGAGAAATCTGTTAATTGATTCAAGGTTTACTCTAAACATCCTCCAATAATAGAACTGCTGGATATTTGGCTGCTCCGCCCGGGCCTCTGCTCATGTCCACACCTCCTCCTCCTCCTCCTCCTCCTCCTCCTCCTCCTCCTCCTCCTCCTCCTCCTCCCTCCACAGTGAAATAAAGTTCGCCCACTCACGAGTAAAATGGGAAAGACAGGGATGGTATAACTCCATTGCTTGGGAATTTTAAACAGGGGAAAGTTGGCATCACTCAACATCTCAGCTCTACTAAATTCAGCCATGAATATTTCCAGACTGTGGAAAAATGAGCCTCTTCTCAATGCAGCAGAACTAAAGCATTAGACAGAATTATAGGTGGATATATCCTGCTTCCATATATTAGAGCAGGTTGAGATTTAAGCTTTCAGTGACACTTGAGGTGATTTTTTAAAATGATGGCTGGTGGGTTTTCCGAGTGGAGAAATCCCTCGGGTCGGATTACCGATACAAAAGTTTGTATTGAATGATGAACTTGTTGAACTTTGACCATGATCAGATGCACAAACAGTCCTTTCCATGACTTATGAGTGGTCAAATACTGGGAAACACACACTACACACACTAACACACACACACACAAGTGCTGGGGAGAAAGACAGAGCCTATTTCAATGGACTTTCCTGCTGTCAGAATGTCTGGTATGCATTAGCCACAGACTCCAGTGGGATAGCTGGATCCACAGTATGCGTGTGCATGCGGGTATATGCATGCGAACAGGCACACACACACACACACACACACACACACACACACACACACACATAGTTAGAAGAGAGAGAAGCAAAGAAAGTCACTCCCACAAGGGTCAAACACTCAAATTCTTAATTAAGTGCAGTTGAGAAGATGCCTCATAAAACATCAACAGTCAAAAGTTTTTGGATGGGAAATGGTTCGAGATTGAGCATCCAATGTTGCATTCACAGCTGGTTAAATAGGGCAGAAATGCAGCTATTAATACATATATATATATGTGTGTGTAAGAGACATACGCATGAAAGTAACCGCAGCGTGCACACACTATTTATCCTTCTATAAACGCGCTCTATGATCTCTATCTCGCTCACCCTCTCTAGTTTTTTTCTCGCTTTTTTAAAACTCCTTATAAAACTCTCTGCTCTCTCTTTTATTTTGTTAGTTCTGGCACAGAGAACAAATGAATGAGAAACCAGGTTCTGAGTGTGTGTTTGTGCAAAAAAAAAGGTCTGTGTGTGTATTTGTGCAGTGAAAATGAGAACGAATCACGGTAGAAAAGAGCAGATCTATCTGTCTATCTATCTATCCATTCATCCATCCATCCATCCATCTATCCATCCATCCATCCATCCATCCATCCATCTATCCATCCATCCAGGCCGGTCATCATGCCTTCATGTTTGTTTTTATTTTTAATGCACTCTCAAAAAGAAAATGGGTGTATTGTTGTTGTATAACATCTGGAATATAATGTGAAATGTTTTATTTTGAAAGTGGAAGTGGGTTGGAGTGAGGTGGGAGGATGTGGAAGTGATGGGGCATTTTTTTTTTTTTTCACTGATATTTTTCTTTTTAAATCCAGAATGAGGTCAGTGTGACCTGTAAACTCTTTGTTGAACTTTTCTGACAAGAAAAAACATTATTAAGGACTATTTTGACGTGAGCACATGACTTTCATTATCCTTTCAACATTGAGGAAAACTCGTGATGACAGAAGCTTTGAGGCTGAAGTCATAAACAGTAGCCAGATCGAGGTTTTTACTGGCAAATATCTGCTGTATTTCTACAATTTCAACAATAACCAAAAACCTCTCTTTGGTTCCTGTTTGACTCCGTCTCTGCCCACCAAGTGTTGCTACTCTATTTCCTTGTTAAAAAATTATTGGTCCTTTTTCATTGACATCACAAAAAACCACCCGTACAGCAGAGGGAGAGCTGGAGAAAGGCGTGCATGCTGGGATCAAAGAGGCCAAACCAGAGAGAGGGGACCACATTGCTCCCACAAAGCAGCACTTATCCAAAATCAGAATCAGTGGCAGTCTGGACTGGAGCAACAAACCCAAAGCTCACAAAACTCATTTTACAGTATTTGCAAATATGTGATCTCATTGCAGCAGGAGATTCGAGTACAGACTACGGGCTCAAATATGTGCCACCAGAAACTGAATTTGAATTATTTACATTTGAATTTGAATTGCTTTACTTGAATAATTGCATTAAAAACCTGAATTTGAATCACATAATTTGAATCATTGAATTGAAAAACTGGATCTGAATTGTAATATGAAATTTAATTTATTAGTTTGGAACTGAACATTCAATTCTCACAATTCAATTTCAATTTTCTGCGAAGAGTTGAGTGCAGAAAACGGATGTGTTGATTGGCCGAAGAGGCGCCATGGCAACCGGGTGGCAACAAATGTTACAACAAAAAAAACGGAGGTGCTGATTGGCCGAAGAGGCGCCATGGCAACCGGGTGGCAACAAATGTTAAAACAAAAAAAAAACGGAGGTGCTGATTGGCCGAAGAGGCGCTATGGCAACCGGGTGACAACAAATATTACCAAAAAACAACGGAGGTGCCGATTGGCCGAAGAGGCACTATGGCAACCGGGTGTCAACAAATGTTACAAAAGAATATGGAGATGCTGATTGGCGGAAGAGGCGCTCTGTGTATCTGTGCTCGATTGCTCTGCCTCAACTACTCGGATGTTCGTCACAGAAAATGTAAATTAAATTTTGCGAACTCAATTTGAATTGTGAGAACTGAATGTTCAGTTCCAAACTAATGAATTAAATTTCATATTATAATTCAGATTCAGTTTTTCAATGCAACGATTCAAATTGAACAATACAAATTCAAATTATGTGATTCAAATTCAGGTTTCTATTGCAATTATTCAAGTTAAGCAATTCAAATTCAAATATGAATAATTCAAATTCAGTTTCTGGTGGCACATATTTCAGCCCATAACAGACACCCTAAATCATAGCAGTGTGGCAGCACAGACCTGGGTTGACCTGTGATGTGACGGCTCCCAACAGGTAGAGGAGGATGAGCAGGAGGAAGTGGACGTCCCACAGGCGTTTCATCCCAAACACATGCACAGAGATCGGCTTCCAATCTGAAAGACAAGATGGACACAGCAGGTTACACAAATGTGCTAAACATATGTTTTCTTTCAAAGGCCGCCAAAAATAAACCTTTTATTGCAGAAAGAAACGGTAAAAACAGGCATTATTGATGAAATTTGAACTTTTCCGACAGTCCCTGAACAAGTCATAGGTTACAAAGTTTCCATGAGAAAAAAGTAACCAAAATGAAACTTAAAATTTTAATATTTCTGTCATAATCACTTCATTCTACATGTCTTGTTTAAAATATTGCTAAAAATAAAGTTTGGAATAACTAGATCCTGTTAAAAACATTAAATTCTGCTCCTCAGTCGACACTGTGAAGCCATGATCGATTCTGCTGAGACGAATGGTCACATGACAAATATTCACTGAAAACCTGTTTACACAGAGCAGAGAGGAGAGGACAGGAGAGGCTGTTTACACAGAGCAGAGAGGAGAGGACAGGAGAAGTTGTAAAAATGCAAATAGTTCAATATGTATAACGTGGAGAACCAATCCCCAATATTCACGACATTTGTGGGCAATTAGAACAGTGTTGTATATAGAAATAAAATTTTATTCCAATCTTTAAAAGAATAATTTATCAGATATTCAACTTGCGTTTCTTCTTTTCTTTATGATTCATGTCATTATACTGTGCTATTCTCCACAAAAGACATTTTTGAGTAGTTTACACTTCTAGCCATGGTTGTGCTGCTTCCATAGAGCTGCAGGACTTATATATTCTATATATATATTTTATAAATTGCAGTGAAATACAAGAGCACAGTGAGTAAAATGTAAAAAAGAGCAAAAAACGCCCTGAAACTGTTTGGGGTTCAGAGGGTTATTATATAGTTTGACCACATGGTATGCCTGCATGATGAACATACTGTATCTATTACCTCCGCCTGCCAAGGAGGTTATGTTTTTGGGTTATTATGGCGTAGAGGACTTGACTGGGAGTGGGATAAGCAGGGAAACACAAACCGGTTTTAACCTCGCTGTGGGTGGAATCAAGGGCCCGGCCTTGGTGAAGGTCTGCGAGGTCTCTCCGCTCTAGTTTATTATGTATTCACGCCTCTGTGTTCATGGGAACCAAACACTTGTTTGCATATACAAGGGGAAAATAGGAGCTTAATTGGAGGCATGTTTTTATTCCGCTCAATAAAAGACACAATAATTGCCACCAAACTGAAATTTCCACTTATTTTGTGCTTTATCGCTCTATGAGAAAAGGCCTATTAAACTCTAACAGTGGTGATATTTCAATATCAACTCAATAAGCCTCAGTTCATATGCAATTAAAATGGAGCTTTTTTTTGTCATTTTATAATTTTAACATATTACGCACTAATTGTAGGAAGAAATGATGAATAAATGTTGGAGAGACGTTGAGTCACAGACATGACTTCAGCTGCAGCGACGCAGCGCCAACAAGCCGCCTCCAACTGACCGCTCGCTCCAACAGCCGAGCAAAACAACCAGTTTTAGGTCGTTTCTGTCCACATTTCATTTGTGATGTGACTTCACAAAAAAACAAAGAACTGTACACACCCTCGGTACCGACACATGAAGCTGTTCTTACTCAGCGTTGTCGACGGGACGAGGACGTGTTCAGTGTTCAACCACATCAGCAAACACTTCCACTTAGTTTGCTTCATTTAAAACGGCGACTTGTAGTTACATCTGATCATTAACTACTTGAAGAAAACCAGCTGGAGCACTTTTACTGCAGCTCTCTGTTATATAACTCAGCTTTATTGTTCACACCATGTTAATCACGTCTTATGTAACAACACTGTGCAGCAAATGAGACACTTTGATGTAAGTAGAGAGAAGTCAAGTGTCATTCTTTTGTTTAGTTTCTAGTTGTTTTTTCTTCTTAGTTTAGTTTAAATAATTATTATTACCATGTTATATTTTATATACACGACAGGCCAAAAGTTTGGAAGCAACTTAAATGTTCTGTCCACAATGGCTTTCTTAAAATCCAGTTCTTTGGATTTCTGGATGTGTTTACTGCATTATCAGACTTTACCTTTATTGAATTGAACCATTTTCCTCAATTTACCTTTAGGTAAACATTGATGTTACCAGACCATTGGTGAATAAATGTCAACAAAATAAAGAAGGGCTTAGTTTTAGGGTTGAGAAGATTTGGAAGAGTCACAACTTCAGTGCAAAAGTAAAAAAACAAATCACAGTTTGCATTATTCGCTTTAGTTCTTTGGCTTTTGAGAGTTTAGATACAAAAATCCCAATAAATCTCAACTGTGTTCATATCTCTGACAAAAGAAACAAGAGTTCAGATTTATATATTAAGGAAAGAAAGATACACAAAGTCTAAGCAATAAAAACCCAAAGACCTGATAATTATAGTAAAAATGTGTTCTAATAAGTGACTCTTTATATAATAATCACGTTTATTTTGTTGCAAAGTATAGCAATGAAACTATGATCTTTTTTTGTCCAAATTTGATCTTGCCTCCAAACTTTTGGCCTGTAGTGTAGATTTTCATTGTTTATTTTTAACCAATTCAGATTTTATTTTACATTTTTACTGTATTTTATCTCCTATCTTTGACCTTTTGCATCTATCTATCTTTCTTTTTTAGATAGTAATGATTTTGTGTCTTTATGTGAGTGCAGGCGACAGGCTTTGTGCTCTAACTCCAATGTAAATACTGAAATACATCAACAAAGCAGGGTTATCTAAACCCAATTACACATGACACAAAACAAAACTACCAGAGAACTGTGGGAATATTTGTGTGTGTGTGTGTGTGTGTGTGTGTGTGTGTGTCAGACGTTTCCTGGTCTTCATCATCGGCCAAAATCAACATTTTCTTGACGTTTCCCCGTTGAAATAACAGTCAGATCAGCAGCGTGCTCCTCAGGCTGCAGCGCTGCAGTCCGGTCTACGGGACGAGACTGAACTACAGTAAAGACCTCCATTCAATCTGCTGCCAGTGACTGTACAGTATTATCATCTCTTTGTTGCTTATATCCCACAGGGGGTCTCAGCAGCAGTAAAACGGTCTGCTACCTCTCCAGTTAACCTCGCTCTGCGTTAAACTCTGACATATATGAAGTGCAGCTTCATGTTGCCTATGGGAAACAAACCCAGACCTGTTGGTTTTGACCTCAAGCCAAAATGAACTCTATTTTTGACCAGCAAGCTGGATTTTGTAAAGATACCTGATATTGGAGAACAATTTCCTCAGCTTTCCACAGCTACAATGATTGAACATGTGTATATGGAACGGCCTGTTCCTATTCACTGTTTGTATTTAACCCTCTATGGCACGCATTATGATGCCAGTAAGGAAAAAAATGTTTGGAGTGTTTTTTTTGTCTTAAAATAGACTCAATAAACATAATCTGAAGAAATTTTATAATTCTTTTTTTTTTTTTCTGAAGTTTTTGGGGATTTGTTGCCCGTAGGCAAAATTGTACCATAATGGTGCACAAGTGAAAAAGAAAGTTTTTTAAATTAATTTTAACGTAATTTGTTTAATAAACATGTGTAAAAGATTCAGTAGCTTCAACAGGGTACAATACATAACATAAACATAAACCGGTTTCTTGTCTGATTGTTGCCTGTAGGAAACATTGAACCATTGAACCAATGACCCATTGGAATGAATGTCTTCAACAGTCTAAGTGTATGGAACTATCAGAAATGAAGGTTTACTCATCTATCAGTAGGAATATATATTTTTCCAGATGGAAAAGGGCCAGAAAATTATGTTTTGAGTGACTTTTTGTGGGGCAAAATGGCAAAGCTGTTTCCTTTGGAAAAGTCTGCAAAATAGGGTTTCAATATGGCCTCCTGGAGGTCATGTGACAAATTAAAGCATTGCTATTGGTTCCCTATACTCTTCCCTCTTTTTGAAAGTATTGCATCACTCAAAAACATGACTTGTAGAAATCTGACAGGCCAAAAATGGGTATATAGAGGGTTAAGTCTACAATAACTAATGCAAACCAATTCATAGACAACCAACATGCAACATAGTTTAAAGACCGTCACCTACGTTACTCTGTCAAGTAATTTGGTACTGAAGTAGCTATTTTAACCCAAACACTGTGCCTTTTTCCAAACCTGAACCAAGAAGTGTTTTTACAGAAAAAAAAAATGTTTTAATAAGATATGAATCCATTCATAGGAATCTGATGTATTCTCAGCCTCAAACTAGTCTCGTGTAACGTGTGTTGATGGTCCACCCACTGGATTTTGTGACTCTAATTAGGGTCTGACTTGCCTCTTTCATTGTGCCTTAACACATAATCTTATTTCTTTTTCTTACTTCCATTTCCTGCAGCTTTAGATTACAGCCACTCCCCACTAAGACGCCTTTACTAAAGCTTAACGCCTCTCGGCTTTAGCTAATGAAACACAAACACCTGATGGCTTGTGTGCATTTGGGAGTCAAAAATGTGTTTACCATGTGCTGCAGAACATTTATGTAAAGACTGCTTGTGCTGTATCAGGGAGGAGATCTGACCTTTGGTTTTATGTTTGGAGCCTCTCA